>NC_090445.1:1640242774-1640542852 GCF_031143425.1 Pleurodeles waltl
GCCAGCTTCTTCCCCAACCTCGTTTGGCTCACAACAGTATCTCTAAGTGCTTTCACAAGGACTCCATTCACATAGTCCTTCTGGAGGTACCAGCCATTGTGGACATGCACTTCATCCTCTCTGCTTATCCTGGCCTATCTCTCTACGAATCGGAAAATGTATTGGCTGTTTGGGGGACCTGGCTATTGCGGACTTCCTTGGACAGTTCCATGTTGTTGCTTGAGCTTCAGCAAACTGTGCACAGAACCTGCAGTTTCGAATGATCAAAGATATTTCCGTCCTTGGAACCTCGTCTTCCACCACCCTTTTACTTGCATCTTTCCAAATTTAGAGATTATTTAGAAAACCGCTTTTTATTAAAATCCTTGTTCCATCTCACCCTTGTTCAAATGGAAGAAGTCCCATTCGCTCTTTGCGTGGTCACTCCAGCGATTATTGTGGGTTCTTTGGTGCTGACCCAGCAGTACTCCGAGGATCACCGAGCTTCATGTACCCCAAACTTTAATATAAACCATGAAGCAATTACTAAACAATAATTACTTTTGAAAGTGCTGACTTTCATATAGACTTGTACTCACTTCAACGCTGTATTCCCCAAATCGTCTCAGGCCTCGTGAAGATGTTTATGCTGGTCATTCAGTATCCAAAGGTATTTGTCAAAGGTGAGCTCAAATATTCCTTTTCAGTTGGAGGCATGGTGCAACTGCACCCGAATGCCTGATGCCAATTATCCATGCCACCACCAATGACAATAATACCCACCACATCTTTTTGGAAGGAGTGATCTAGTATTTCTGCAAGCTTTAAGTTCCACCCCTCACACTATCATTCAGATAGGAAAAGCAGATAAACCTTCATAGCAGCATACAATGAAAAAGAGCAACAATTGCCACACATGCTCTTTGTAAGGAACTTCTTATCCTTACAGCTAATGCTGCTTAGCAGCTATTAGGCACCCACAAGTTTAATTCCCACCCCTGAAACACCATTGTGAGGAGTAGGCATTCTCAGGAGTACAGTCCCCAGTGGGACATGTGTGTTGTATTTTTTTGACCTGAAATATTGGACCCTGATAATTGACAGCCAATGTGCAATGATGTGAATCTTTTGTGTCATGCCCACAGTAGCCAGTGCAGCATCCAGAGAGGTGGCATGAGAATGAGAATGGTATGTTTTGAAGCCACGCAGATGTATTGTGTGGCATTGCAGGTGAAACACTAAGCCTTGCAAGAACCCTAAGTATGTTTTGTTGGCATACTTAATCCTTTAGAGGACTATTGCCATTGGTGCCTGTGACATGTTGCGGATGAAAGACAACAACCTTGACTACAACAGGACTTAAACTCGGGGATAGTCCTGTCAGGTCACAGAAATATGAGAAAAGGGTCACCACAGACAAATCTTCAGATTTGGTAGGTATGTGAGGTGAACCTTTGAACTCCATTTCCATCACTTCCTCTCCAGAGAGAGAGTAGCTTACATTTTAGGCTACCTTCTTACACTTTTTGGGTATATTCATCAAAGGGTCACTCAACGCAGGGCAGCAAGCAAAGTAGCTGAGTTGCATTGTTTGAATGAGAGACAGCTGAAAGGCCCCATATCTTCTAAGACAGCGATCCAACCTTTTGATTCTCTGGACCCCCACTTTATCATTACTGCAACCTGTGACCCCCCATTGAATCATGATTGGAATCCGAGGACCCCCCACTAGCCATTACTAATAGCTGGGGACCTAATCTGTTAATATTATTTAGTTTTCTAAGCAGTCACGGACCTCCTGAAGAGACTTTGAGGAGTCCCCGGGTCCCTAGACCACAGGTAGGGAACCATTGTTCCAGGATATAGCACTTTTCAGCTCTTTCCATGTACTGGAGCACTTGTGGCTGCCAAACGTCAACGCAAGCTCCCATGCACCGGAGTGCCACTATGCCTGCTCTGAAGACACAATTGTTTTCGTGCTCAAAGTGTTACCTTCCTGCGCAAAAACAATCCAAAGTGGCATTTTCCTCTTTTTGGGTGTGGTGTCTTGCGATGCAAGGGTGACTCAAAAGCTTAGTAAATCTAGGCCTTGGAGATCATGTGGTTGCTGTGTTTCTGGTCTTAGAACAGTAAACATCAGCTGTTGATTAGTAACCAGAAAGTCATCTAGCCTTGTTCTCACAGGTAACAACTTGTTGCTTCCCACAGGGGATCTGAGTTATTCACTTTGATCTCACTGACTCTCCTTGCCTTTCATTTACCAGGATCTAGGTATGTCTTACATGACGATGTTCAGCTATTTCATTTGAAAGATGTCCTGAATATCTCTCTGAACTACACTATAGGCTTCTTTAACGTGCCTGATAGTGTTTGCATGCTCCAAGTAGAACAGCAGGACAAGTTGATTGGCTAGCTTATGTTAAATATTAGAATCTCGGAATGGGCCCTGCATCACTGTAGAAAGTCTATGGTATAATAATAGCCTTAAATAATCCATGGTTCTATTTCTATAATGTTCTGCTGTAGCATACTCCTTCTAAGCATAGAACAACTGTGCAATCATATGCAAGAGCTTACATTCCCATGAACACATTCATAAACTCTGAAATGCATTTGCTCTGGGTGAATAAGGTCTAGGAAAAAAACAGGACCTTACTACACAGATTCTCAGATTTCCCCTTGGAAGTGTCAAATCTAGAACTGAGAAAACGTTGTCAATGTAAAGAAGATCTTTGCAAACTAGTATTATTTGTTTTTTAGCAAAAAGTAGTAATTACCTAGGCATACATATTTAAGACCCTTACTGGATAGAATCGGTTTCAGATAATGTAGGCCAGCATTGCTTTACCTATCTGTGATGGAAACCCAACTACACTGTATGGACACTTTGGGGGTCATTCTGACCCCGGCGGTCATGGACCGCCGGGGCCAGGGTTGGCGGGAGCACCGCCAACAGGCTGGCGGTGCCCCGCAGGGCATTCTGACTGTGGCGGTTTGGCCGCGGTCAGAAGTGGAAAACCGGCGGTCTCCCGCCAGTTTTCCGCTGCCCAAATGAATCCTCCATGGCGGCGCAGCTTGCTGCGCCGCCATGGGGATTCTGACACCCCATACCGCCATCCTGTTCCTGGCGGTTCTCCCGCCAGGAACAGGATGGCGGTATGGGGTGTCGTGGGGCCCCTGGGGGCCCCTGCAGTGCCCATGCCAATGGCATGGGCACTGCAGGGGCCCCCGTAAGAGGGCCCCACAAAGAATTTCAGTGTCTGCTCAGCAGACACTGAAATTCGCGACGGGTGCTACTGCACCCGTCGCACCTTCCCACTCCGCCGGCTCCATTCGGAGCCGGCGTCCTCGTGGGAAGGGTGTTTTCCACTGGGCTGGCGGGCGGCCTTTTGGCGGTCGCCCGCCAGCCCAGTGGAAAACCCAGAATCACCGCAGCGGTCTTATGACCGTGGAGCGGTGTTCTGGAGGGGGGAACTCTGGCGGGCGGCCTCCGCCGCCCGTCAGGGTTAGAATCACCCCCTTTGTTTGTAACAGGATCAGTTAAGTTGAGACAAGCTTTGGAGATTCCAGCATCGTTATGAACTACTGATGAACTCTTGCCCAATAAAAATGGGTTTGAGTATGTAAATAAGTACTCCATTAATATTATTTTATGAACTCACAGATGCTATTCACTAATCTACAGCCATGGATCTCCACTTATGCCTGCCCTATATTTTAGGCTCAGTGGTCTCTACCACGAGGGTGGAGAACACAACATGTGGAAGTATACATTTTAGGTTCAAACATGGGAGGTACATGGGACAGTGGTAGGAAAACTGGAAATAGCTACTATATTAAGTGCACTTATTCACTGAAAACAAACAAAGGTTAAAGTGGTGTTATAGTTCAGTGTTCTATTACACCCACACATGTATACACAGTAACTCTAAGCTCTATAACAATCAATCAATCGTTTTTTTTTAAACGCGGCTACTCACCGTGAGGGTCTCAGGGCGCTGGTGGGGGCCTCATCCGAAGAGCCACGTCTTGAGGTTCTTCCTGAAGATGGTGAGCGACGGGCTTTGTCCGAGGTGCAGGAGGAGGTTGTTCCAGCTCTTTGCTGTGTTGTAGGTGAAGGAGCGTCCTCCGGCGGTGGTTTTACAGATGCGAGGGATGGTGGCCAGGGCCATCTGGGCAGAAAGGAGGGATCTGGCGGGGGTGTGGAAGGAGAGGCAGTGGTTCAGGTAAGCTGGTTCAGCATTGTGTATGTCCTTGAATGTGTGGGTGAGTAGCTTGAAGGTGATTTGTTTTTTGACCGGGTGCCAGTGGAGGGTCCTCAGGTGTTAGGAGATGTGCTCTCGGTGTGGGAGGTCCAGGATGAGTCTGGCGGTGGCGTTCTGGATGAGTTGTCGTTTTTGATGTTTCTAGTCGAGGTGCCGGTGTAGAGGGCGTTGCGGTAGTTGAGCTTGCTTGTGACTAAGGTGTGGGTGACTGTCCTGCGACAGTCTTCTGGGATCCAACTGAAGATCTTCTGAAGTTTGTGGAGTGTGTGCCAGCAGGAGGAGGTGACTGAGTTTACCTGGTGGATCATGGATAGAGAGGAGTCTAGGATGATGCTTAAGTTGCTGGCATGCTCAGTCGGTGCAGGGGGGATGCTGAGGGATGTGGGCCACCAGGAGTCGTCCTAGGCTGAGGTGGCGTTTTTCAAAGATGATGAGCTCAGTCTTGTCGGAGTTGAGCTTGAGGCAGCTTTCTCTCATCCAGGTGGTGATGGCTTCCATTCGTGAGTGGAAGTTCCTTCTGGCCGGATCTTCGGTGAGGGAAATTATGAGTTGTGTGTCATCGGCATATGACACGATGTTCATACTGTGGTTTCTGACGATGGCTGCGAGAGGGGCCATGTATACGTTGAACAGTGTGGGACTCAGTGAGGATTCTTGGGGGACTCTGCAGTTGACTCCTGGGGGTCTGTATGTGTAGGGCGTGAGTCTGACCTTCTGCATCCTCCCAGAGAGGAAGGAGTGGATCCATTCCAGGGCTCTTCCGTGTATTCCTATGTCATGGAGTCTAGTGCGTAGAGTGCTGTGGGAGACTGTGTTGAAGGCTGCTGAGAGTTTGAGGAGTATGAGCGCTGCAGTGTGGCCGTGGTCTAGGAGTAAACAGATGTCATTGGTGGCTGCCAGGAGGGCTGTCTCCGTGCTGTGGTTGCTGTAGAAGCCGGACTGGGAGCTGTCCAGGGAGTTGTTGGCTTCAATCTTCAATGAAATTCCGTAACTGTGCATTGATTGCTTTCTCCAGTACTTTGGCAGGGTAGAGTAGCAGCGAGATGGGCCAGAAATTCTTTAGTTCTGATGGATCGGCTGAAGGTTTTGTCAGGAGAGTGCATATTTTGTCGTGTTTCCAGTCCTTGGAGAAGGTGCCAGTGTTGATGGAGCAGTTCATCGTGTTCCAGAGCTTAGGGCAATGGATGCGCTGGCTCTGATGTATATGTATATGTGGTGTGGTCAGGGGTCCGTGGAGGCTCCAGAGTGGGTGCTGTCTATGATGCTGACTGTTTCCTCCGTGGTGAGCATGGATCAGCGGTGGATGTGCCAGGATTTTCCGGGAGGAAGATGTCGTAGATGTCCTCGATCTTGCAGTGGAAAAGGGCGACAAGTTTGTCGCAGAGGTCCTGTGATGGGGAGATGCTGGTGGTTTCAGAGAGGGGATCTGTGAACTCGTTGATGACTGAGAAGAGTTCCTTAGAGTTGTGTGTGGAGGAGTTGATGCACTCCCGGAGTGTGTTCTTCCTTGCATTCTTGATTTTTCGGCGGTGGGCGGTGGTTGCGGCTCTGAAGGAGGCGAGGTCTTTGCTGGTTTGGCTGTTCTTCCATTTTATATCTAAACGTCTGCATGTACACTTTGATTCTTGGAGTCTGGTGGTGAACCAGCTGGCTTTCTTAGGTACGCATTTGGCCGATGTCAGCGGGAGGGGGGGTAGAGTGTCTGCTCATTCGCTGATCCATGCGTTGAGATTGCGCGCTGTTGTATTGGCATCATCAGAGGGAGGAGGGAGGGATTTGGCGAGAGATTATATGAATTGCTCGTTGGTGATTTTGTTCCATTTCCTGTGGCGGTCTGGGGGGGGGGCGACACCCCAAGTGTATGCAGCGGTGGTCGGTCCAGTCTGGGGTGGAGATGGTCTCGATGGTGATCTGGTTGCTTGATGTGAAGATGGGGTCCAGTGTGTGTCCTGCGATGTGTGTGGGTGCGGAGACAAGCTGTCTGAGGCCAAGGGTGGTAGGGTTGTAAAGTAGAGCTGTGGTGTTTGGATCGGCGCAGTCCTTGAGGTGGAAATTCAGGTCGCCAAGGAGGAGGTAGTCATCTGATGCCAGGGCCTGAGGGTAGCGATGTCTACAACGTCATCTATGAAAGCTGGGTGGGGCCGGGTGGCCTGTACACCAGGGTGCCGTGAATGGAGGAGTTATGGTTGGAGTGGACCAGGAAGTGAAGGTGTTTCACGGTGGTGCATTGTTCTTCTGGGACAGCCTTGACATGTAGTGAGGACTTGTGAATGATGGCAAGTCTTCCGCCTGGATGGGAGGGTCGGTTGGTCCTTAGGATGCTGTATCCATCGGGAATGGCGATGGCGATATCTGGTCCTGAGGTGGGATTGGTCCAGGTCTCAGTAAGGAAGGCGATGTCTGGTCGGGTGGCGTTGATCAAATCCCAGAGTTCGGTGGCGTGTTTGTGGAGGGAGCGGATATTCAGGAGCAGGCAGTTGATGGGGTTCTGGAGGCTCTTGGTATCTCTGTGTGTGAACAGTACCTTCAGCTTGTTGAGGCTGGCGCTGAAGTTGCAGTTCCTGCAGGTGAAAGATCCGTGGGTATCCTTGGGGAGCTGATGCAGCAGTTGCTGAGACGTCCAGTGTCGAGGCAGAGGAGGGTCTCAGCGTCGTAATGGTGGAGGCAGGCGAGTGGGTGATCTAGCGGAGATCCAGGGTTCCTGCCGCTGGGCATTGTCCAGGCGCAACGGGTGCAGACAGGCTTGCGTTTGGTGCACATTTGGCGCAGCCGCCATTAAGAAGTGGAGGGGGACAGTGGGAGCGGTCAGCTGGGAGGTGGGGCCTATATGACAATAGGCCCTATACCAACAACTTTATTTTTTTTAATGATGTAATGGTTTATGGTGTAATGCAAAAAGAAGTGTAATGGATGACGGCACGTGATTTTTTTTAAGTAAACATATTTCACCACAACATAAAAAGTACAAACAATAGAGTGTTCATATTGCTAGATGATTCACTGATATTCAACACACCTGCCATTGCAAGGGGGGCAGTGAACAGTTAGGATCTCACTACATCCATGGGAAAGTCACCTCAACACCAACCAATTATACAGACTGCCCAACACCAACCAAATACACAGGTGTACCAATACGTGTCAATGTTTGCCTGTAGACGTGTTTGAGTGCTCAAAGGTGTTTTTATGTGTACATGGATGCCTTTTATGTTTTCTGGTTTGTATGCATTTGTGTCTGAATGTATGTTTATATGTGTATGCTTATAGATACCTTTGAAAGCGAGGCACAAACCTTCATCTTTTTTCACCATGTTAGTGAGCATATTTGTTATCTTGTCCCTTTCTGTGATGAACAAGTATTTGAGGAGAAGAGATGAGATGTACAGACAGAGCATCAACTTCTGTTGCATGGCTAGGTGAAGTTTTAATGGCTAGATCCCTGCAAGAAGGAGCTCAATTAACCTACAGCCCAGTCCTAAACCGTGCCTGTGCATATCAAAATACTGGCTAAACTCCATTACTTGGCCACTGGATACTTCCAGAGGGGATATGGTGGGCATCTTCCAGGCAAGCCAATCATCTGCTATGCAACAAAATAGATTACCAGCCAAGTGCACCAGTTTATCACTGTGCCACAGTTACTGGTGGAAACACAATAGGGTCCAAGGGAATTTGATAGCAGTGCACCCATTTGCCTCCGGTTTTAGGTACCATTGATTGCACACATAGCACTTGAGCCACCCTGCCACAGGGAACAGCATTTTTTCCCTTCAGAGACCACTAACACTGCATCAACATGCAAGCTGTCTGCAATGCCATGGGCTGCTTTATTGATTCCTATGCTGCCTTTCTTTGGTGCTCATATGTCAGCTGCAATTTCAGGCAGTCATTTTTTTGCAAGTCAGTTGGGTGCTGTGTATTGAGGTGATAAGCAGCTAATAGGTTCATTTTACGTACTTACAATAGGATTCGATCTATACCTAGGAAGTTTACTTTAAACTCACAACATTACAGTACATACACGTACTAATTTTACTCAATGCTTGCATGTGTAGATAGTGTATTTTAATCACTAGAGGACCACATTTTAATTTAAGAAATATTACATATCTTGTTACAGATGATACAGGGTATACCTTCTGTTCTCATCACCTAACCCCTTATTGACATCCAATTACACACACCCTCAATAGAGGTACAAAAGTGCACGCATACGTACATGGGCCATCACCGAACACACTTTTGGGATACCAAAGCCATGCTTCTATTGCATTGACCATAAGGGGGTGCGCCAGTTCTCTCTGGAAGTAGTCTGCATGATTACAGTAGATTTTTGTAAGTTGCACAGTCACAATGCGATAGTGTTTTCATCCGGACCACTCCCCTGATTTGCTGTCACATCCAGGTTTCCAGGGTGGTTCTTGAGTGGAGTCAGCTGGTTCTGGATGTCAGAGCAGTAGGATGTTGCCTGAAAGTAACACAGTTCAAAGGGGGGTGGGCAGAGCAAAGGGTGTAGGCTATATTTGTGTGCTTGTTGAATTAAGGTGAGTCAGGTGTATGATTGAAGTTATGCGAATGCTGTTTTCCCTACACTATTCCATTCTGAGTTTTCCGCAGCATAGGCAGAGATCTCCTCCTCTGCTGCCGAGACTCGTACATTCTTCTACTGGGCAGAGATTTCCACCCAGAGTGGGTGAATACTATTGTAGGCATACATCTACCTGTGCAGATATCTGCATACTAAGACTTTCGTTTCCGAATCGAGTCCTATATTTATGAACCAGTACCAAGTAGCCTTGTACATTTTATAAACTTGTTTTTTCATATTTTAACTATTGTGAATGTTTCTATGGTTTTAATCTGAAATAAACAAATTGGTAGAGCCTTCTCCTAATCACAATCAAAACTTTTTCGTTGCACACAATTGTTATGAAAAGTGATTACTACCACTTATAGCTTACTACTTCCTACTGAAACAACTTTGGGGGTCATTCTGACTCCCGCCGGCCGCGGTAACCGCGGTGCCGGCGGGAGCCGCCAGAATACCGCTGCGCGGTCAGAAGACCGCCGCGGTTATTCTGTGTGTCCCGCTGGGCGGGCGGGCGACCGCCAGAAGGCCGCCCGCCCGCCCAGCGGGAAACCCCTTTCCACGAGGATGCCGGCTCCGAATGGAGCCGGCGGAGTGGAAAGGGTGCGACGGGTGCAGTTGCACCCGTCGCGAATTTCAGTGTCTGCTATGCAGACACTGAAATTCTCAGTGGGGCCCTGTTACGGGGGCCCCTGCAGTGCCCATGCCATTGGCATGGGCACTGCAGGGGCCCCCAGGGGCCCCACGACACCCCATACCGCCATCCTGTTCCTGGCGGCCAAAACCGCCAGGAACAGGATGGCGGTATGGGGGTCGGAATCCCCATGGCGGCGCAGCAAGCTGCGCCGCCATGGAGGATTCCCATGGGCAGCGGAAAACCGGCGGTACACCACCGGTTTTCCGTTTCTGACCGCGGCTGTACCGCCCCGGTCAGAATGCCCAAGGGAGCACCGCCAGCCTGTTGGCGGTGCTCCCGCGGTCCCCGGCCCTGGCGGTCAAGGACCGCCAGGGTCGGAATGACCCCCTTTGTCTCTCAATATTCCAGAAGATATGATTGTGGCAGTGTGATGGTGCCAAAGTGGAGTAGCCAGGTGCTGCTATGTTGGTGTTCAGTTTCTTTTGACTCCACTGAATCCACTCTAGGTATTCTTTTTGGGTTCTCAGTAAACTAGAGACACTACAGAGGCCCGAAGACACCCACAGAGTAAGTTGGGAGTCATGAACATCAGTGATCGGTGCCATATTGGTGCTGGTTTTCTGTTAAGAGCAGCAGTCAACTGCTTTGTTAATTTTTGAGGGTGGGGGCACGACAAAACAGCAGGTGACTGGTTTCTAACTTGGCACCCCATGCTTCCCAGGACACACTGTGAAGACAATGAATAAAACCAAAGCTAACCCCTCTGATGAGGCCTCTCTGCCACAAACTGCTAGTACTCTGCTGGGATTGTGCATGCCACGTCCCACACCCCAACTTTACAGCTCTAGGAAAACATCTAGGTCACATAGGGAATCTTTACAAGCCCCATGGCATCAGGTGTGGTAATACAGCACCACGTAACTACCAATAATGCAGGGTGCAGTACCAGTAATTATCAATAATGCAGTGTTCAGTAGTTATTGGTAGTGGTACTGCTGTTTCATCACAGGTTCCACACCTCAGAATGGGGAATAGCGTGGTAGTACTGCATTATTTTGTGTTCTCAGAGGTGAAACGTAAAATATTTTGGTATTTCTTGCACAAATTTCACATGCTATTAGCTAGGACACGTCATAAATCACAGAATCCTGATTTGGAACAAACATGAGTTTACTACTGAATTGGGATTCCTGCAGGACTTATAATAAGCCTCTTTGGACTTCACTGCATGTGGAGCACAGTCGCTTACATCAATCATGCTTCTGCTTAATCACAATATGGCTGGGTGCAGCAATTACCTAGTACATAAACACCACGGCCGGCTTTAGGACTGGTGACACCCTGTGCAACATGACCTCCTCCCCGGTTTCACTTACTAGCATCCGGCAAATGTGCCCCTCATCTCTCCATCACTCCCCTTTTACATACATTCATGGGTTTTAAAGCACTAGTAAAGACTGGCTTTACTAATCCACTCAGCTAGCCACATAAAATATAGGGGCATATTTAAGAGGCCCTAGCTCATTCTAATGCCACATTAGTGTCATTTTTTTAAAGCTAATGTGGCGTTATAAGGCCCAAAGGGATGTGCCATATTTACAAAGTGGCGCATTGCATGCATCCATTTGTATCCATTACATTCCATTATATGTGCCAGGCATAATGTATGCAAAGGTGGCATTCCCCCATTAGGGGGGGGGGCAAAAAATTGGCACAAAGAATTCCATCATTTTTTCCGGCACTTGTAACACCTGCTCAGAGCAGGCATTAAAAGGAGGCGTCTGTTGGTTACAATGGGCCTCTAGGGGCTTTGCAGGATTAGCATCAAATATTTTACGCTAATCCTGCAAAGCGGCGTAAAAAATTATGACACTAGTCCCCTAACTACCGCCATGTTGTGCCATATTTTAAATACAGCGCACACATGGTGGCGTTAGGGGAGCACTAAGGGGCATAAGAAAAGTGGTGCAGCACTGTGTGCAGCGCCACTTTTTTCAAATATGCCCCCATATGGGCATTTTTAAGAGCCCCTAGTACCATTCTATCGCCACATTAGTGTAATTATTTTTAAGCTAATAGCTTGTGGCGTTAGAAGGCCAAAAACGCGGCGCCATATTTACAAAGTGGCACAATGCATGCATTGCGCCACTTTGTAACCCTTTGCGCTACATTATGCCTGCACCAGGCATATTGTATGCATTGGGGGCATCCCCCCGTTAGGGGGTCCAAAAAATGGCGCAAAGAAATCTGACAGATTTCTTGGCGTCATTTTTTTCTAGCACTTTTAACACCTGCTCAGAGCAGGCATTAAAAGGAAGCTTCCATTAGTTACAATGGGCCACTGGGTTCTTTGCAGGATTAGCGCTAACATTTTTTATGCTAATCCTGCAAAGCGCCGGACTAGCATATAAAATTCTGAAGCTAGTCCTCTAACTACTGCTATGGTGCACCGTATTTTAAATATGATGCACATATGGTGGTGTTGGGGGGGCGCTAACGGGCGCAAGAAAAGTGCCGGAGCACTGTGTGCAGCACCAGTTTTTACAAATATGCCCCATAGGGCAGTGCTTAATTTGTAAATAAAAAGGTGCCAGTGCCCAAAGCCCTCCTCTTAAACATACGGCTGCAGCAATTAAATGTGTGAACACATAATACAGAGGCAGCGTAATCCTGAAGCCATCTCGTGCCTCTTCAATCCATTTACAGGTACTCCCTGCCCCTTCAGCTCACTCTTGCGGATTTCTGCTTTTTTCCCATTGTGACGCTTTTTCGTTTTTCTCTTCCTCCGTCTTTCCTATATGTGTCTTTTTCTCACAGTAAATTCTTGGGGCAGAAAAATAAGCGCAGGCCCTCAAAATTAAGTGCTGGTGCTCCTCACTGGAAACAACAAGCACAAATTAAGCACTGCCATAGGGGCATATTTAAAAGCCCCAAGAGCCATTCTTATGCCACATTATTGTCACTTTTTTACACTAATGTGAAATTAGAAGGCCAAAAACGCTGCGCCTGTATTTACAAAGAGGCACAATGCATGCACTGTGCTATTTTGTAACTCTTTACGCTATATTATGGCTGCACCAGGCATAATGTATGCAAACGGGGCATCCCCCCATTAGGGGGGCCAAAAAAATGACGCAAAGAAATCTGTTAGATTTCTTTGCATCATTTGTTTCCGGCACTTTTAACGCCTGCTCAGAGCAAAGGAGGCTTCCATTGGTTACAATGGGCCTCTGGGTGCTTTGCAAGATTGGCATCAACATTTTTGATGCTAATCCTGCAAAGCACCGGACTACCGTAAAAATTCTGACGCTAGTCCCCTAACTACCACCATGGTGCGCCGTATTTTAAATATGACGTACACATGGTGGCTTTAGGGGGGTGCAAGAAAAGTGGCACTGCACTGCATGCAGCGCCACTTTTCTTTAATGTGCCCCATAGTTCTGTTTTTTGCAGCAAGCATATTAACCCTCTATGATGTTTATGTTGAGTCAAAACTGCCACTAGGCAAAACTCCCATCTCTCTCTCTAGCAGGAACTTTAATCACAAGAGGTATCTTCACATTTTAATTGTTTCTTGAAGGCTAAAGGCACAAGGAACTTTTCAGCAGGTGCTTTTAAATCGCAAGTTTCGTAAGTAATTGCTAAACACAGCGCCCCCATGAGGTAAGCGCCCGGTGCGATCGCACCGCTCGCACCGCCCAAAAGCCGGCCCTGATAAAAACGACACCATTTCTGAATTCAGAATGAGTGTCAACAGGTTAATTGTGCATCTTTCCCAATTTGGAGACGCAGAAAATCATAATGTGTAGTATTTTTGACAACTTAGTACACCAGGTCGAGGAACCTCCTGAACGCGTGAAATTCATGGAGGACAAATTGGAGGATGTGGAGGGCCACTTCCAATGCAAAGACTTACGTGTAGTTGGGCAACCTGAAGGGCTTAAGAGCAATGATGCAACACAGTATATATGAGTGGAGAAGAACAGATGTCACACCCCCGTCCCTATTCATCAGATTGTGGACTCACAGAGTACCAGCAAGGGGCCCATCACCTTGATCGACTGTCAGACCAATAGTAGGAAGGATCCTTAATTATCCCAGTTACTCCACAAAATAATGATGGACTGGTATACAGCCCCAAATAATTGCAATTGGCTAAGATTAAATCAAACATTCCATCCACCCATTGTTTTAATACTTCAGTCTAAAATTTAATAAGCACCACTGCAACTAGTAACACATTTGTATACATTGGCATATGCTGAAAAAGAATTTCACTCCTACAATATACTAAAAATAATGTTATCCAATACTGAGGGAATTGTAATGGCCGCCCTCTTTAGGTTCTCTTCTCCAGCTACCCATTGTCCATTGTGAGTGAATGCTGATGCAACTTCAGCCATTTTGGAAAAGTAGCCAGTACTGGACACATTCCAAGCCAAACTGGATTTACAACAGCCACACTCATCTTTTCTCCTCTTGTCCATTGCTGTTGTCTTTGAAATTGTCTGAAGCAAAGAGCTACATTTGTTAAACATCAAGGAGCTTTTTTTCTTATTCTGCACCATTCAAAGGACGCACGAGTTAACTGACAAAACACATCATTCACTAGACGCCAAACCTCATTATGCAGACTGTTTGTATTGCACACAATGGGGAGGTGGGCCAGGAATGCTGCGTTTCAAATCCTTCCTGTAATTTTCTGCTGCCTGGGAGTTGTTTGTCATGGTATTTGCACATATACATAAGTGGATGATTTTTCTAGCTCGCCTGGAGGTTTCACATTTGGGAATTGCCCAGATAGGCCTAATATCGCTTGATTCAAGATCACAGACATTTCACTTTACTTTCATGTAACAATAATGAACTTCAGATTAAACTATGTTCAAATGTCTGTTGTACCACAGCAGGCGGTGCATTGTTATGTGAAAATCTGGCAAGGGAACCCGTGTGTTGTATTCCATGTTAGTGCTGCGAACTTCAATTGAGAACCTTTTTGACTGTAATCTGAAAGGCAACCTGTAAACAATTTACATAACTAAACATAGAACTTGTTAAATATGTAAGAAAAATGCATTAACTCATTTCGATGCATATCCACCAGAGACAGGGAAAGTAAAATAAAATAAGTCACTTAAATATGATCAATCCTTTGTTGTGGTGCTCTTTAATAGCTCACAGTGGAGCAACAGGAAGTAGGTAGTGTATAAATATGCTACTCAACATATGTCATAAAACCTTGCATTTTTTTAAATGTACCTAATGCTATGGGCCTGATTCACAAAGGTAAACCTACATTTTTGAGTAAGTTTACGATTGTTTGCTATTCCCTTAGGTAATTTACGATTAGCATCTTTACAACAGCGGAGTCTCCTCACATAACAAGATAGGACAGCTCTATCTTTTTATGGGCAGTCGTAAAGGTACTGCTTGTAAATTACTTTTGTGAATAGCAAACAATCGTAAACTTACACATCAGTGTAAGCTTACCTTTGTAAATCTGGCCCGATGTTTTCTTTACAGATTGTATGCGCAGGCGTAAAGTGTGCTAGATGTTGTGCTACTTCTATCTTTACATCATCGAAGTGACATGGACTGAGTTACCATCAGGTCCAGCACTGACCTGCAGAGATGAGCTAACCTGTATTTTGGAAGAAATCCCTCGGCTCACCCTAGGAAACCTGACCTAAACATAGTGCTTATTATGAGGTGATGGTTGCAGGTGAACCCCACCAGCATCCATTTTTGGGGGCCAGAACGTATTTTTCCTCATCAGACTTTGACCCAGAGCAAGAGAGAAGAAAATATGCATTGGTAGAAGAAAGAGGAAGAGAAAGACCAAAACAATGACAAAAGGAGAACACAGGAACCTGCAAAAGGGATTTAAAAGGGTAGGGAGTGCCTGCTGATGAAATAAAGAGGCATGAGTTTCAATCAAGACTATGTAACCTTTGTATTTAGCAAGTTGGCATACAATAGCACCGGCTACAGACTTCTGAGCAAAATGTTGTGCACTGGCACGTATTCTGTTACAAATTAAGGACTGCCTATGCAGCAAGGCATGTTCAGAGAAAGTGTAGGTTGTATATGCACAACAGTTAGCCAAAAGGCAGCAGAGCTGAGGTATAAAAAAAATTAATGAACAAGTTAGGCAGAAGTGTAATAAAAAAGAAAGCACTTACACAGTGATCAAAATTCGTGAGTCATGTTCAGAGATGCATTGGGAGAACCGGTTAAAGTCAGTAAAGAATGCAATTGCCCAACAGCAGTCCAAAGTGATGCAATGGGTGCAAGAGAGATCGAATTATTGCTCCACTCGAAACCCAATGATTCACCCATGGAAGTGATGTGGAATCTTCAGTGAACTCATTCAACAAATTGAAGACAACAGACTGCAGGTCTTAGAGTTGAAATAGTCGAGTGGCTTGGTCATGGGCTATAAGGGACATAGATGGTCCGATATTGTTGTGTTTCTGGACTGAAGCAGCTCGATGGCATTGGAGCTCCGGAGATGCTCCGGTGCTGCTGCTTGAGGCGAGTTCAAACCTGGATGTAAGCAGCTAAAGTCTCGGAACCCAAGGTGATGCTGTGTGGCATTGCCCCACTAGACGCAGGGACCTCTTGCTGATCTACACCAGTTCAGTGGGCATTGCTTAACATAAAAAACACCAATTCAAAGCAGTTTGTTACTCAAAAGTAAAAAATGCAGGTATAAACTGCAAAGCTCCAGTGCCACTTTTGAGCCACAGCTTCCTCTGGACTCAAACTCCTCTCAGCCCAACTGCAACCAGGTTCCTCAAGGAAAGTTGCTGCAGCAAGCAGGATACCTCCAACAAGCAAGCTTATCTCAGCTCATATAGCACTCATGCTCTTAGACCACTTTTTCCAACTTTCATCACATCTCTCATTGAGGGGTCCAAATGTTCCTTGATCCTCAAAGGCAAGAAAATGGCTCTTCCTTTCGCTAGCCAAATACTAGTGACGGACGTCCAAGGCAGAGCAGAGGACAGCTATTCTCACAGGTTTATAATAGGCAGCCAGCAAAGCAGTGATATCCTCATTTCTTGTTTAGCCCTCAGCAGGTTCTCTACTTGTTGTGGTTCAAGCATAGGGCTTCCAAAGGGCAAATCTACTTTACTGTGGGTGATGACAGCTAAATAAACCCTAATACAAGCAACTAGAATTCCACTTCTCCACGAATCCCATTTGGACGACCTGTTTTCTGTCCAGATGTGTATCAATTAGACCAGGTTTCTTTATAGAATAATTATTATTTAGAGCCACCTTGATAGCAATAAAGAGTTGGAAGCTCCCAAACCCTCATCTCAAAGTCGTACTCGTTTGTATTGGCTACTTAGGAAGCAAACTCTCGCACTTGCATTTCCTTATGCATAAAACACCATTACACACCGCTGTGCCACGTCTGGAGTACACACTCCCAGGCCTCACACACAAAACAAAACTTTAACAATAATCTGATCACATTCCAACTGAAACCT
This sequence comes from Pleurodeles waltl, assembly GCF_031143425.1. NCBI lineage: Eukaryota > Metazoa > Chordata > Amphibia > Caudata > Salamandridae > Pleurodeles > Pleurodeles waltl. The sequence goes on from NC_090445.1 coordinate 1,640,259,743, forward strand.
TTTTCTTATTCATGCACTGAAAGATTAGCTAACTATATAATCACTTTGAGGCCTTGACAAGAGGTAGGCAAGTACTATAGAAAATTCCACAACACTTTATTTACATAGTCATGCATATCTTGTGCTGGGGAGGTGCTGTCTGGTACAAATGAATTTCCTGGGTCTCTGGCGCTCAATTTTCAAGATGATTAGTTACTCCTTCAATCATGTGGATTGCTCTTCTGCCTCATAGCATCTCCCAAGTCCCGTCCAGATCTGCCAGCTGACCTATAAATGCAACCACTCCCCTAGCTAGAACTTGGCATAATGCATACCTTGGCCGGATTTAAAAAAGGAGAATAGTGTTGATGTTCTATTGAGAAGCAAATGTTTCCCTGGTAAACCCAAGGCTGGTCATCCCTTAACTTTTGTGCTTTATTTGGTCGAAGCCTACCAGATAGTGCAGCTGTCTGGTTTTCCAACAACATCTTGGGGACATGCAGAAAGCTTCCCTGGGAATGCATTCCACCCATTGGTTACCATTGACTTTGTGGTTTGTAACTCACATTTGCTTGCTTTCTATTTGCTGCCTTTTTCGCTTTACACTGTCCAGCTTGAGTTTGTTCCTTCTGTGGCCCATATCTTATTTACTGTATCCTTCCCAGTGCTCCCTTTCTGTAAACTGGCCTTTAAATCTTGTTCTTATCTTGTCACATTTGCTGCACATTCAAAGACAGAGATCACAAATTGCCTCTGTCTTTGAGGAAGCTTGGTTTTCACTTTTTTCTCAGACTTCAAAGTGAGAGGATTCATGTGACAATCATGCTGGCCACTGGAGGTGTGCTGGAGCAAGGATGTACAATGTTATTTGTTTTCTAGCACACAACAACATTTAAATGTCTGTAAATGAACTGTGAAGGTAGTTCGGAATATATCGGAATTAGAATAGCATGTATGAAACATATTTTTTGGTAATTCTGAAGTGTGGTGGTAACAAATATTTTAATCCAATCACAACAAATCAGTACAGTAGGTGATGACATTTCCACACATTATTCTTTGTGCACTGTGCACTTTTACCAGTAAAACTCGATGTATGTGCAAATGTAATGGCCATTTCAATTGAAGATGTGTAATTGCAATGGCAGCGCATTACCACACCCTGAACTGTACTTTACCCCCACTACATCCCACTCTTCATCACTCCACACTACGCCACTCAAATCTGACCCAGTCCACAATCAATCAATCAATCAATCAATCAAAAAATTTGTAGAGTGCGCTACTCACCCGTGAGGGTCTCAAGGCGCTGGGGGGGGGGGAATCAGGTGGTGGGGGGCAGGGAGGGTTACTGATCAAACAACCATGTCTTGAGGTTCTTTCTGAAAACCAGGAGATCTTAGGTTTTGCGAAGGTTGGTGGGGAGGGAGTTCCAGGTTTTGGGTGCGAGGTAGGACAAGGACCTGCCTCCTGTGGTGGTGCGTTGGATGCGGGGACTGTGGCTAGGGCGAGGTCGGCTGATCCGAGGTTGCGTGTGGGAGTGTGGAAGTTAACTCTTTCGTTGAGGTAGGTTGTGTGCGTGGATGAGGATCTTGAAAGGCATCTCTTGTCTATGGGGAGCCAGTGAAGGGATTTGAGGTGTGGTGAGATCCGTTCGTGGTGGGGGAGGCCCAGGACGAGGCGTGCGGCAGTGTTCTGGATTCTCTGTAGTTTGCGTTTGAGTTTGAGTGTGGTGCCGGTGTAGAGGGCGTTACCAGTCTGCTGCTGATGAGTGCACGGGTGACTGTGTCTTTCTGGTTTCTGGGGGAATCCATTTGAAGGATTTTTTTAGAGTGCGGAGTGTGTGGAAGCAGGAGGAGGTTAGAGCATTGATTTGCTGTGTCATGGAGAGGGAGGTGTCAAGGATGATTCCGAGGTTGCGTGAGTGGTTTGCGGGGGTGGGTGCGGAGCCTAGGGCGGTGGGCCACCAGGAGTCATTGCATGTGGTTGTGTTGGGGCCGAAGATGATGATCTCGGTTTTGTTAGAGTTGAGCTTGAGGTGGTTAGTGGTCATCCAGTTGGCGGTGTCGAGGAGAGCGGCGTGTAGGTTGGTTTGGGCGGTGGTGGGGTTGCGGGTGAGGGAGAGGATGAGTTGGGTGTCATCTGCATAGTAGAGGATAGTGATTCCGTGTGCTCGGAGGATGTTGGCTAGGGGGATCATGTAGATGTTGAAGAGTGTGGGGCTGAGGGAGGACCCTTGGGGGACTCCGCAGGTGATCTTGGTAGTGTTGGAGTGGAAGGGTGGGAGGCGGACTCTCTGGGTCGGTGAGGAAGGAGGTGAGCCAGTCTAAGGCTTTGTGGCGAATTCCTATGTTGTGGATGCGTGTGCAGAGTGTGTGGTGGCAGACGGTGTCAAAGGCTGCGAAGAGGTCAAGAAGGATGAGTGCGACAGTCTCGCCTTTGTCAACTTTGGTCCTGATGTCGTCAGTGCATGCGATGAGGGCAGTTTCCATGCTGTGGTTTTTGCGGAACCCGGATTGTGAGGGGTCAAGAGTGTTGTTTGCTTCGAGGAAGTGGGGTAGGCGGCTGTTGACTAATTTCTCTGCAACCTTGGTGGGGAAAGGGAGGAGGGAGATGGGGCGGTAGTTGGTGGGGACCTCCGGGTCGGCTTGTTTTTTTTTTTAGGAGAGCAGTGATTTCCACGTGCTTCCAGGGGTCTGGGTAGGTGGTGGAGTCGAAAGAGGAGTTGATTGTGTTGCAGAGTATGGGGGCGATGGTTGGGCTAGCTTTGTTGTAGATGCGGTGTGGGCAGGGGTCGGAGGGGGATCCGGAGTGGATGGAGTTCATGGTTTCTTCGGTTTCTTCATGTGTGGTGGGGGTCCAAGTGGAGAGTGGGGTGAGGGGGTCATGAATGGGGGTTGGGTTGGGTGAGTGAGGGGTGTGTGTGGTGGGTGTGTGTGGTATGAAGCTGTTGTGGATGTCCAGGATTTTGTGGAGGAAGTGGTTGGAGAGGGCGTCACATAGGGGCTGTGTGTGTGTGGGGTCTATGTTGCTGGCTTTGGGTTTTGCAAGTTCATTGATGATGGTGAAGAGTTCTTTGCTGTTTTGAGAGTTGATGTCAAGGCGTGTCTTGTAGTGATCTCTTTTGGCAGTGTGTATGAGTTGGTGATGGGTGCGAATGGTGGTTTTGAGGGTGGAGAAGTTGGTTGTGGAGGGTTCTAGTCGCCATATTTTCTCAGCTTGCGCTTGGAGTCTTGGAGTTTAGGGGTGAACCATGGGGCGTTCTTGATGTTGCGAGTGGCAATGTGTTTTCTGAGGGGGGCTAGTGTGTCTGCGCAGGTAGTGATCCATTCGGAGAGGTTGTGTGCTCCTGTGTTAGGGTCGTTGGCGTGGGGGGGTTGTGGGCCAGTTGGGAGTTTATTCGTTCTGTGGGGATCTTGTCCCACATGCGGTAGGGTGTGGTGTGTTGATGGTAGTGTGTGGGGGGTTTGGTGAAGGAGAAGTGGACGCAGTGGTGGTGACCCCAGAGGAGTTCGTTGGTGTGGGTGTAGGCTATGTGTTGGCTCGAGGTGAAAATAGCGTTGAGTGTGTGTCCTGCTGAGTGGGTGGGTGTGGTGACCAGTTGTTTGAGTCCGAGGTTGGTGAGGTTGTCTATGAGGGAGGTAGTGTTGTGGTCTTGTAGGTTTTCTAAGTGAAAATTGAAATCACCGAGGATGATGTAGTCTGTGGAGGTGAGGGCGTGCGAGCTGATGCTGTCGGCGATGGTGTCGCAGAAGGCAGGGCATGGTCCGGGTGGTCTGTAGATTAGTGTACCTCTGAGGGTGGAGGTGTTGTTAATGTGGATGAGGAAGTGCATGTGTTCAGTGTTGTCGATAGTGTCTTGGGAGCTGGTGGTGACTTTGATGGTGTCTCTGTGTAGGATGGCGATGCCGCTGCTTGGCCTGTTGAGGCGGTCTTTGTGTTGGAGATTGTATCCCTTGGGGTGGCTATGGCTATGTCGGGTTCTATGGAGGGGTTGGTCCAGGTTTCCGTGAGGAAGGCGATGTCAGGTGAGTGTGATGTGATGAGGTCCCAGAGTTCTATGGCATGTTTGTGAAGGGAGCGGATGTTGAGGAGCAGGCAGTTGAGGTGGTTGTGGTGGATGGTGTTGGTGTGGTGCGTGAGGGTGTTGTTGTGGGGTGTGTTCTGGTTGTGGGTTGGTGTGCTGCGGGGTTGGTTGGTGGGGGCAGGGTGGGTGAGTCTTGTGTTGGGGGTGTTGTGTTTGTTGAAGGTGGGGTCGCTATGGTTGGTGTGTGGTGTGAGGGATGAGGAGCAGGAAAAGTGACAGGTGTGGCAGGTGAAGGGGCCATGGGTGTGTGTGGGGCTAGCTGGGGTGCATGTGGGGTGGGAGCCTGGGTTGAGAGAGTGGAGGGTGAGGGGGAGTAGGTGTGTCTGGGAGGGCCAGGGGGACTGACGCTGGGCGCGGTCTTGGTGCGGACGCGCGCAGACGGGCTTGCCTATGGCGCGCCAGCGGCACGCCCGCTCTGCGGCTGCCATAAGAGGAGGGATGAGTGGGAGTGGCAGCTGGGAGGAGGAAGTGCTTGGCGAATGAGAGGGCTGGGGGGAGGGGCTGCAGGGGACGCAGCGGCGGGAAAGCAGGCTACGAGGACAGTGAGAAGGAGGGGGGAGGTGGGAGGGGCCGCAGGGGACGCAGCGGCGGGCAAGCAGGCTACGAGGACGGTGAGAAGGAAGGGGGGAGGTGGGAGGGGCCACAGGGGACGCAGCAGCAGGAAAGCAGGCTACGAGGACGGTGAGGAGGAAAAAAGATGCAGAGTGGAGGTGGCGCAGATGTCGGAGCGGGGAGCGACCTGCCTGCAGAAGCATGGTCAAAGGTTGCTCCCTGCTATCGCGCCACGGCTGTCATAAGAGGAGGGAAGGGTGGGAGTGGCAGCTGGGAGGAGGGAGGGCTTGGCGAATGAGAGGGCTGGGGGGAAGGGCCTCAGGGGACGCTGCGGGAAAGCAGGCTACGAGGACGGTGAGAAGGAGGGGGGAGGCGGGAGGAGGCCACACTGCGTCAATGCATACTACTCTGCACCACTCCAACTCTATGCCACTTCACTCTACGCCTCTCTATTCTACTCTCCACCATTCTGCTTTATGCCAATCATTCTAACCCACTCTACTATGCACCACTGCACTCTTTGTCACTGCACTCTACACCACTTCAGTCTACAACATCCCATTCTACTCTGCACCACTCCACTCTAGACCACTCTACGCCACTCTACTCTGTATCACTGCATTCTATGCCACTGAACTCTACATCAATGCACTCTACTTTGTACCACTCCAGTCCACAGAAGAGCAATCTATGTCAACCCACTTTACGCCACTCAAATCTACTCTGAAACATGCACACTATGCTGCTTCACACTACTTTGAAACCTTCTACTCTATGCCACCACAGTCTGCGCCACTGCACTCTGCACAACTCTCATCTATGCTATTGCACTGTACTCTAACCACTGCACTCTGTGCCAATGAACTCTATTCCACTTTACTAAAAAAGAGTGCACTCAATGAAACTGCACTCTACGCCAATCTACTCAGCACCACTACACACTATGTCACTATACTCTACTCTGCAACACTTTACAACACTGTGCTCTATGCAATTGTAATCTACATCACTTCACTCTGTGCCACTCTGCACCACTGTACTCTATGCCACTTCTTTCTACGCCACTCTACTCTGCACCACTGTACTCTATATCACTGCACTCTATGCAATCCACTGTGTGCCACTCTACTATATACCACTGCACTCCACGACAGTTTACTCTGCAACACTGCACTCTTTGCCACTGAATTCTATACCACTCTACTCTATGCCACTTCATTTTACACCACGCTACTCTATGCCACTGCACTCTACTCCACTGCACTCTATGCCACTCTACCCTTATGCACTCTGTGCCACTACACTCTAGGCAACACTCCACTCTATGACACAGCACTCTAGTCTGCAGCACTTCATTCTACTCTGCACCACTCTACTCTACACCACTTCACTCTGTCACTCTACTATGCAACACTGCACTTTCTGCCACTGAACTCCATGCCATTCCTCTATGCTACTTCACTCTACAACACTCTAGTCTATGCCAATCCACTCTATGCCACTGCACTCTATGCCAATGCACTCTGTGCCACTAAACTCAATGCCAGTCTACTTAGCATCTCTCCACTCTATGGCACTGCACTCTAGTCTGCACCACTCCATTCTACTGTGCACCGCTGTACTCTACACCACTTTGTTCTGTCATTCTACCTTGCAACACTGAACTCTATGCCACTCTACTCTATGCTACTTCACTCTGCACCACTCTAGTCTATGCCATTGCACTCTATGCAACTGCACTCTACTCCACTGCACTCTATGCCACTGAACTTTACACCAATCAACTTTGCATCACTCTACTCTATGTCACTGTACTCTATGTCACTGCACTCTATCCTGCCCCACTCCACTCTACTCTGCACCACTCTACTCTATACCACTTCACTCGATGCCACTCTACTATGCAACACTGCACTCTCTGCCACTGAACTCTATGCCACTCTACTCGGCACCAGTACACTCTGCTACTACCCTCTGCTCTGCACCACTCTACACCAATCTACTACACTGTACACCAATGCACTGTACGCCATTATACTCCATGCCACTCTACTCTGCATCGCTCCACTCCATGTCACTGCACTCTATGCCAATACACTCTAGGCCACTCCAATCTACTCTGCACCATTGCTTTCTACAACACAGCACTCTACGACACTCTACTCTATGCCACTGCACTTTACGCCACTTCACTCTACTCTGAAACAATCTACTCAATGGAACTGCACTATAAGGCATTCTATTCCATTGTACGCCACTGCGATCTACCCTGCGTTACCCCACTATACTTTGCACCACTCTACTCTACATCACTGCTCTCTACAACACTGAACTCTACACAAATGCACACTGCTCCACTTTATTGAAAACCAATACACTCTACACCACTGCACTGTATGCCACTATACTCTACTCTGCAACACTCTACTCTATGCCACTCTACTCTACACTGTTGCTCACTATGTCACTGAATTCTACACCACTCTATTCTACTCTGCACCACTACAATTTATACCACTGCTCTCTACACCACTGTTCTCTGCACCACTCTACTCTACGCCACTGCACTGTACACCAATGCGCTCTACTCCATTCTACTCTACACCACTGAACTCTCCAACAGTCTACTGTGCAACACTGTACTCTTTGCCACTAAACTCTATGATTCTCTACCCTGTGCCTCTGACCTCTGCGTCACTGCACTCTACATTACTGCACCCTACTCTGTGCCACTCTACTCTATGCCACTCTACTGCACTCTACCCCAATGCCCTCTACGTCACTAGACTCTACACCACAACACTCTATGCCTCTATACTATACACCTCGACACTCTATGCCACTGCACTCTTTACCAAACCACTCTACTACTCTCTAATCAACAGTGCACCGCTACACTCCATGGCACTGTACTCTACACCACTTCACTCTACACCTCTCTACTCTACTCTATGCCAAAGCACTCTACACCATTCTACTATGCACCACTGCACTCTTCGCCACTGCACTCTACACCACTCCAGTCTAGGCCACTCCACTCTACTTTACTCTGCACCACTCTACTTTATGCCAGTGCACACTATGCCACTCCTCTATGCCAATGTATTCTATGCTGCACGACTCTACTCTATGCCACTTCACTATTCTCAAACAATCAACTCTATGCCATTGAATGCTATGCCACTGCACACTATCCTAGACCACTCCACTCTATTGTGCACACTCCACTCTACTCCACTTTGCTTTTCTCTGAACAATCTACTTCACACCACAGCACTCAGCACCACTTCACTCAGTGCCACTCCACTCTGCACCACTCCACTGTCTGCCACTCCACAGTATTCTATGCCACTGCACTCAGTCTATTCTACTCTGTACTACTCTATGTCACTGCACTCCACTCTAACCACTGCACTCCATGCAAAAGCACTCTACACCACTTTATTCAAAACCAATGTACTCTAAGCCACTGCACTTTACGCCAATCTGCCCTAAGCCACTGCACTCTACGCCATTATACTCTACTTTGCAACACTCTGTGCCACTGCACTCTACACCATTATACTCTACATCACTGCCCTCTACATCACTCTGCACTAATGTACTTTATGACAATAGTCTCTAAACCACTCTCCTCAGCAAAACTCTACTCCAATGACTGATATTTTCAGTAAGTACCTGTTGAGTTAAACAGCATCACTGGGGGTATTCATGAGACTGAAAAATAATATGTATAGAGAATGTATGGTGGTATACTGTCAAACAATGGTTGTATCATCCGGTAATGTTGTGGGAATAGTCACACTTATTGAAATGCCAATAACATTTCTTTAAACTCTATGCCACTGTAGTCTACACCACAGTACTATACACCACTTCACTCTACGACAGTCTACTCTACAATACTGCACTCTCTGCCACTGAACTCTATGCCACTGCACTTTATACCACTGCACTCTACGGCACTGCACTCAACACTACACTACTCAACACCACTTTACAGATATATATATATGTATACATGGTTTAATGTTCAAAGTTATATAAAACTATTAAATTATGTTATTGTTTTAAAATGTATACGATAATTTAAAGTACAATTAAATTGAACTTTTATGCTTTAAACTATGAAATATAGTTTACATTAATTCCACACAAAACATTAAATAATAAATAAAAATGTCACTGAGCTGTTTTTAATTATTCTTCAAGAAATACTATTTATACATTAAATAAACATATTGACATTAAATATTTCAATACACATATAATTTAATGACTTTGAAAAAAGTAATTACAAGCAAACTACAATCAAATTAAATACTGCACACTAGAAATCAATTGAAAAATATTAGATTAAATCAGTTAAAATTTGCTCTTTTGAAGTTGCACAAGATTTGAATGTCTTCCACAAATATGTGTGCAACGTTTACTGTACTGTTGGTCTGGTGTCACTTTCTAATGTAACAAACTGCAAAATGGAAAGTCTCTGTGAAACAGATGATCAGGAAAACAGATTTAGAAGCCAAGGGCATCTCCTAATTTGGGAGAAGCCTTGGCTTCTTTGGAACCTACATTCTTCTGGCTCCATGATTAATTCATTTGGGGGTCCTGGCATTCAACCTCACTCTGCAGGTATTCTGTTGGATGATGCTGATGGGGAGTGGAAAATAAACATAAAGGAATGGCCACCAGTGTGAAGATTTGGAAGTACTTAAGTAAAAATGTCAGGTTATCCAAGGTTCCCAGAAAATCTTTGGCAGATTAACTTCAAGCTTAAATGGTGATGGGAGATATGTTATCAAAGAGTAGTACAGCAGTGTGTGTTGTCCATGTAACCAGTGCTTTAACTCTTCTTTGATTTACAATGACTTATTCCCCAATGTTTGTGCCTCTCTCCTGTCAGCTTCTGGCATGCAGCAGCCAATGTTGCCAACCTTCAACACATCCTCAACAAGGACATCAGAGGGTATCCTGGCAGTAGCAATTAAGCACTCTACCATCTGCCCATTAGGGAAGTCTGGGAATGTATGATCTTAACTTCTACATCTCATTATTACTTCTTTCACTACCTCTTTTGTTTCTGTTTTGAATGTATAGTGAATTTTTGATTTCACACTGTTGATATATGTTAACTGCATCCATGGATCAACCCTTCCTAGCATATACTGACTTAGGCTCACAAGGTACTAACTTTAATTTTTAGTGGCAGAACAATGTTTATTGAAGTACTTGACACAGCTGGGTGTGAAGTACTTTTGAAATCTTGTTCTTCTAGGTACTAGGGACATTATGCCACATGATGACGCTCATTCATCTAAGCGTAGGATAGCAGACAAACCAAGGAGAGAATCCAATTCTCATTCAAGCAACAATATGTGCGGCCAACACTGCCAACCAAGAGGAGGAGGAGGAGCAGAAGCTGACTGAGGAGGAGAAGAACTTGAACAAAGAGGAGGGCATTGTTGCCCATACATAAAATCTTCAAGAAGGCCAGTTAATGGCCAGGCAGCATTGTTTATCCTAAATCCCTTCTCAAGATTGCCAGTCCCCAACCATTAGTAAAGGAGCCTCAGATGCAACTTTTGCCTACACAGCAGTCATCTACACACAGCCCTCAAATCACAGGTCTCTCTGTAAATCCCCAACATACTCCTTCCATGAAAGTGTAACTCCTGTCTTCTCTCAATCATCTGTGGTAGAGCACACACCTGGCGAGGAGCAGGTATTCCAGATTTATGAATATCCCCCTTACATCCTCCCAGATGCTGCCCTTCTCCATGCTGGTCAACCTGATGACCATTTCAGACAGCCACACATGTGTTAATGCTGGCCACTGGGAGGATCAGTTTTACCAACAACAGACTAATGTGTGACAGGATGCTCGTGCTACGATGGCTACTCTGTGTGACATCACTGACTCACATAAACGACTCCCTCAGATGATTGATGGGCAAACCTGTGCCTTGTATAATGTTGTTAAATGTTACCAAGACATGACAAAGATGCACCAAGAACAAAAGTACTTTCAGGGTGTAGGGAAGAGAGTGCAAGACACTATCCCTTGCCCAGGCAGATGATAGAGTCAATAGACAAAAAAAAGCCAATGGAATTTTCATGCCAATGCATGCAGGAGATTATACAGACACCTGCACCATTTGCACCACCTGTTACTTGCATTACCTGTCTCACCACATGCAAACCCTGCACGACGAAGGCCACCACTTGCAGCATCATCTGCACAACTACCCAGAACAAAAGCACAGTGTCAAATATTCTGACCGCCACATTTGCGTTGGCGCATTAGTAGGAGAAAAAATCCTTAATAACTATGTTCACTCTGAATCATGAACACATTCACTGTGACCATTTTTCCTTAATAAAAATATGTGCACTTTTCCAACACACACGTGTCAACCTTTCATCCGTATTCAATGTCTGATGTTGCATTTAGCACAAAGGCTAATTAATAAAAATTAAAATCATATATATTGGGGATATGAAACACTATCCTTGTGGATAGGCCAAAAGGAAAGAAAGTGTAGTCTTCAATCAGAAGGCAAATGCTAACTTGGAGGGGGTTGGGCACATAATACAAACATGTCAGCAAGCATCAAGGGATTCACTCTTTGCTATATACAAAAAGTCCATAGTTCAAACACAAGAGTCCACTATTCAAAATTATACTGAAGTCGACCCTCCCAAGCCAGATGGAGTGTCTGACTTTGGTTCCTGGCCTGGAAAAAAAACACTGGCCATCCTCACTCTGTTGTTTTAACAACAATGTAGAGATCCTTCTCCGGCAAGTATGTACATTGGCTGGCTGTGTCAGGACCAGACACTGCATGGTAAGAATTAAAGAGAGCAGCAGCAAGGGAAACAGAGGATTTGGGATACAGGACTACAAAAGGTAGGACAGGTTGGGGAGACAGACAAGATATTAGAGCTGTTATCAATGAGGTCACAATGCCACTTAAAGTTTGTAGCTGTTCATAAATCATCTCTCGGATCACCTGGACCTCCCCAACTGAGTCCCAGATATCTTGAGAGAGCGCTCCTTAAACCTTTACAATTGGCGTCAGGACCTCACAGAGGGCAGCCACTGACACATATTCTGGGGGAGGGATTGTACAGCACAAGAAGGGCATGGGATGGTGGGGCAGAAGTGTCCCTAGACTCAAGTTCTTCTGGGTGGGAATTGGGAGGAGGAGGTGAGGCATTGACACAAGGTCCTATTGGGAGCCACAATGTGATGCAGGTACTAGAGTCAGGTCCTGACAGCAACAAAGGTTGGTCTTGTTAAGGCCGGGAAGAGGCCCAAGTACTGCCTCCCCCTTGCTACTGGTGTTCACATCCAGTTCCCCACAAAGTGACTGTTTAGCCCCAATTCTCTAGGAGATAGATCTTGTTAGTTTCCGGGCAGGTGCATTATCACTGCTGATGGAGGGTTCCTCCTCCTTGCTAGTGTTGTTGAGTGGTTGTGCTGATCAGACGCTAACAAACCAGGTACTACAATGTGCTTTCATACCCAAGTGCTGGTAAATTAAACTCCTTAACATTAAAGATTCAAAATACAGCTAGGGAATCAGCCATTCAAAGGAGCTGAAAGGATTGGTAATAGTTGATGTCAAAAACCTATTTTAACCCATTAGAAAATTGGTTTCACACATTGGTTATTTGAGGGGGGGCTACAAAGTATTCTAAAGGAGTTTGAAATGGTTTTTAGTCATTAAGCTGCACATTATTCATCCACTGTGTGAACTTTGAACGTAAAACTTAGCAAAACATAAGGTGGTTAGGAAGTACGGTGAAGGTTCACAATATCAGAATCCCATAAATTAAAATCAGCATTACAGAAATTATATACATCTATAAGGTATAATAACGTGTTCCAAATGTTATGTTTCCAGTAATTCCGAATTTCTTCAGAGTCTTTCCATATTGTCAGAAACAAATTAGTAGTCATATCAAAGAAACCATGTTATTAAAGTTGAACTTTCAAAACTTTCATGCAACAACAAAACATGTGAAATATAACATATAAGGTTATGACAAAGATCACAGGACAGCACTCTCCAAATGCAGTTGCACCTAAGTGCCAAATACTAATGTACACTTACTTACTCTGTGCTCCTCAAACTCTTCCAGCTAAACCTGTAGGGTCAAGCAGGCAATTATCGGAATGCTCCAGTATATTGGTGTCAGTGTGGAAGTGTGGAAGCTGTGGCTGAGAGGACAAGCCCATAATTTCATGGGTTTTAATATGGGCCCAGCAACAAATGTCATCCCAGTGCTGGTGACACAGGTTCCCCTGCCAGATTTGGACACCCACTGCACGGCAGTAGGTGGAGATGTCCAGCAGCTTTGAGCCTGTGTTGCATTGTTCAGAAGGAACTCCATAAAGTTGAGGGCTCTTGTCAATCACCCCCTTAGTGATGATGTTTAAGTCACTCTCTGGAAATGAGGGTGGCCTTCTCAAGTCACTCAGTCTTAGTGGGGGCAGTGTTGTGTAAAGAAGCAACCGGATGGAGGAGGATAGTCTTGGCAAAGAGAACTGCTCAAAATGTAAACCAAATGGCTGACTTCCTCTTTCTGTATGTCCTTTCCTGTTTGTTGCAGGAGGGTGAGATATCTCCCCTGAGTGCTGAGTCGTGGGAGGGAGACACTCTACATGATGTCCAAATGTGGGATAGTAAGAAATTCAAATCAGAGTTGGTTTGTGTACCAAATATGTGTGTGTTAACTTATGATTTTGAAATGGCCTAAAACGGATGAAATATGTGAGATGTTGTGGATACATGTTGGCCTTAATAAGCATTACAATGTTTGAGAAAATAAACAGTCAGCTTTTTTTAAACTTAAACATAACGTGATAGCTGGAAACATTATGTGAAACAAACAGAGTTGTCTTAGGAAGGTAGTTATAGACACTGTATGAGACGTCCACGATTCATCATTGACAAGAGACTGTCTTACTGCATAAATGCAGTAACCAAACTAGAAACTCAAGAGAAAAATTAGTTCACCATCCAATCCCACACCAGCATGCCGTGACCTCTGTTGTTTATCCCACCCTGGGTACCTAGATGTTGCAGTAGATCAGGGTCAGCATCTATATGTAAGCCCTATCATATGGCAATGTTGTGCAATATATAATAGGCTTCAACAATCTTGCAAACAACTTCTACAGAGCAAACCAGCACCCCCCTATGTGCTCAAAGATCTGAATCACGAGTGGAAGACCCCAAAAAGTGCATTCAATAATGGCTAGTATATGTACGTATATCCTATTGTACCCCTGCAGAGCTACTGTGGTTGTGGTTGTGGTGATATGTGGAGAGAGAACATACAAGGTAACACCTGCAAAAAAGTAATTTGGTTTTTGAACAAAGGAGTATCTACTCCGATTGTACTATATTATGTCTACTTACAAGCAGTTTGCATCAGAGAAATGTGTATGTCTTGTGTTGTAGTGATTATTGATTATGTTTAAGATGCCACCCACATATACAAATGTAGGCCCAGTGTGAAGTGTTGTTACATAGTATTAAGCCACATGTCATCAAAATCCCCAGCAACCAACCGGCATGCAAAAGGAGACTGTTGGAAAACGTAGTTGTCATGTGTGCTTCCACGAAAGGCAGCGTACAGAGATGCAGATCTGGGCATAGCAGACAGCCTGCACATTGATAGAGTGCCAGTGATGCATGTTGGTGAAAAGGTGTGCTCTGTGGTGAGGGGACTGAAGTGCCATGAGTACAGTCATTCACATCTAGCACACAAGGGAAGTGAGCAACGGTGTAAAAATTACCTTGCTGCCTATGCCTTCCCACCAGTGTCTGTGGCTTGTCAATAATCTGTTGCACACTTGTGTTGATGTGTCTCAGTACACGATATCAGAACTGACTTGCCTGTGAGATGCAAACATTTTCAGAGGAGACCCAGTGGTCTTTAAATGAGTGCAGCCAGTATTTTGACACAGACATGGATAGCCTGGGAGCAGGTTGTAGGCGAATCCAGCCCATTCTCCCAGTCAGAATCCATGTATTGGATCACATCATGTACGAAGTGATATCTGGCAATTACAACCTCACTGGATATACACAAATGTTGCTCCTTTGACTGCAAACCCATGTCTCCTCTTCCTCAAATACGTCTCCCTCAAAAGAAGGGACAAATCTACAAAGACATTCAACAACATAGTGAAAGCAAGAAAACAGGGTTGGTTTCTGTCATCTGTGGTTGGCCTGGCTGTGACTGGTTGCTGAGTTGCTGACATGCTGTATTACGCTTGATAAGTGACATTGTACGATCTGTATGCAATTTTAAATGAGTGACTTGTAACGATCGGGCAATTAAACCACCTCCTTGTTAGTGATGGCAAGGGATTATATTAAAAGAGGAAATGAATTGAGTGAAGGGGGACAGCTCTGCCTTGTACCTATTTGAACTTTAAAACGTATTGCATCTCTCAAATGTATAATCAGCCTTGCCTTTCACCCTGATATAAACTCTATATAACTCTGGTCACCTGAGCTGGAAATCCAAAATCCCTTCAGATGTTAAAAAAAAAAAAGTACATCCCAGGTCACAAGGTCAAAAGCCTTTTTGGCATCGGCATTAAATTAATTGCAGGGATTTTTTAAATGTTAAAATGATCCAGGGCTTCAATTAGATAATTTGCATTAAAATATAACTGCCTCCCGGGAATAAAACCATTTTGGTTGACATTAATTAATCTAAGAACAACCTTTTTAAGCCTATTAGTAATCAATGTCATTAATATTCTATAATCAGTATTCAAATCAGAGTTGGGGCGATGTTAGTTTGGATCTTGATGATTTTTCACCCTTTCTTAAAAAAGTATGAATATTTTTATTATTAGACGGAGAAGAGAATGCTACACCTATCACAATAAAATAAATCAGGTTTAGCAAGTGTCTATTTAAAGGATAAGCACATGTTTTTTTTAAAAAATATGTGGGATAACCATCCAGTTCACAAGCACAGAGAGGAAAGCTGGCAATAGCCTCTTCTAACTCATCTCCTGTAAAAGGCCTAACTAATGAAGTTAATTCATCTAGTTTTGGAATATGAAATTGGGCAAAGGCATCTTTTAAATTATCCTCATCAGCTACTTGGGGTTTTCCATAAACCTGCTTATAGTGGTCCAAAAATAAAGTATTTATTTGCTCTGTTGTTGAGAGAAAGGCCCCCGTGTTGAGGCTCTTTAAAGTGCTGACAGTGCTTTAAATGTTTTCTCTCTACTCTTCCAGGCAATAAATCTTCCTGCATAATTTGCTCTCCTCATACATTTTCTGCAGATATGTGGAATTATTAACATAATTCTCAATATATTAATTTTCTCTGAGAGAAATTTTAGTTTTTTCAAAGGCAATTCTTTTTTTGTTATCACATTGTCATAAGCCTGTCTAACCGAAGCTTCAAGCTCTAACTTTTCAGCGCTCTTATGTTTTATAGGTATTAATAACGCCCGTGGGGATGTTTTAAAATCATCCCATATTTTGTGAAGAGGTACCCTGATTCCTTGACAAGCATTTCTAAATTCCTTCCCTGATTTCTGCCACTCAACTCTAATTTTTGAAATATATTTCTTCTCCTAAAGACTGGGAGTTTCTCAAAAATCCACTATCTGTAGAAAGGGGGCTACAAGATCTGAAAAGGCATTTGGGAGAATGGACATTTACAGAAACTTAATTGAAGATGTAGTAAGAAAAAAGTCAGTTTGGGTTGTTGTATTAAATTTAGCCGATATACAGCTGCATGCACGCTTATTTGGGAATAATTCCATGGATCAATCAGCATTACGTCTAACTGATGGGGCCTCAAAATGCTTTCTAGTTTTAGCCTAAGTTGTTCCTTAATTAAAATTCTGGTATTAAGTGTAGGACTTTGTTCAAAGTTAAAATTACTTTGATCACTATCTTATCTGTGATTAAAGTAAACGATTAAAAAAGGGGTGCATGAATGGTTCTGGGTTATCTTCAATATTCTATAGGGGCGTAAAATCCATGTTGGCCTGTGCTTTTCTCCTACTACTTAACCCATCAACATTATAAGAGAAAAGTTTCAGCTTTTTTGCCTAGTACATAATTCAATCACGTAAAGTACATACAAAGAGCAGTCAACCCAGGATATACAATTAAAGATTCAAACAAGCAGCAATGTACCAGTGCAAAATAAGTATAAAGCCACACATATATCAGATTAGAGGAGAATTGCAAAATCAACAGGGTTTCTTCTGTCTTATCAATAATTTCCAACCTGGCGTTCTTTATACTACTTGTGAAAATATGCAGCAGTCTTCTATATTGATAGATTGAACTGCAAAACATTTTTTTTCTCCTCCATTCACCACTTGGCCTAAAAATGTTCGTGAAGTGCACAAGGTGCATAAAGTGTGTAAGTAGATAAAGTGAATATAATAAGTAAAGGGCATAAAATACCTGGTTCCCGTGCTTTTTATAGGACTTCATGTTGCACATTTGGAAACCTCAGTTGTACTTTATTTTAAAGCCTCTGCTAATCGGTTCCACCCAAAACGATTCCCCACCGTCACCTCCCAATGTCCCAGCCACAAGTAAATCACACAAATGGGAGATTTGTCTAATAAAACGGAGTGCTCATCAGATATCCTCACGTTTGTGAAACTGGAAGTGGGAGATGGTTGGTTAGTCACAACTGCTTCTTTTTCAGCCTTTTAACTCTTCTTCTAATTCAGAGGTCTTCAAACTGTGGGGTGGGCCCCCGTAGGGGGGCCACAAGTGATCCTAGAGGGGGCGCCAGACTCTGGCCAAAAGAAGCATTATACAAATGACAGGCCTTTGTTTTAAGCAGAAGCATGTTATTGCATTTTAAAACAGCCAACAGTACTTAATTGCAATGTTTAAATAGGGCTAGACATAGTCAAACATTGCCATCTTTATAAAATGATTGTGAAAAATTCTGAGGGGAGGCCAAGGATTTTTATTTTCCAACTGGGGGGGGGGGGGCGTCCTTAAAAAGTTTGGAGACCACTGTTCTAATTCGATTGAATTATTAGTGACTTAGATTCGTCATTTTTGACACCTTAAGTACTTTTGGTGGCAGAGCTTGTGTATGGCTCCCTCCCTGTGGATTTCGTGACACTGCGGTTTAATGTACTGGGCTAATCAGCAAATGCTTCTCTGCTTTCCGTGCGAGGGCAGGTGTACAAAGTCCAGTTATCAATAATAGTGAGCATCGCAGACTCCAATCAGGTCCGGCTTTAGGGGGGGCGACTGGTGCAGCCGCACTGGGCACTGACCTGGAGGGGGGCACTGACTTGAGTGGGGGCGCTGTGTTGAGTAATAATTTTCGATTTTAAAGCCCCTGCTGCAGTGTTCCTTGTGCGTCTGGCTTCCAGACAGTGATAAAAATGTCAAGATAACTCTGGTGATCAGGGCTCGAGTCGAGGGTAGACACAGGTAGATGGTGTCTACTCACTTTTTTCACAGGGTGGATGTCGTCTATCCTGCAAAGAATGTGGGCCCCACAGAAAAATGCTAAGGTTGTCCCGGTGTTATTTTTGCAGACAGGGGGACACATTCAGCAGCACCTGCATATTCAGGGGTGTAACAAAGGTCCCAGCAGCCACCGCGGTGCAGGGGGCCCCCTCAGCACAGCACCTGGCCTGAGTGAGTCCTGAGGGGGGCCCCATCCATGTTCTGTGCGGGTGGGGGCTTCCAGTTTCATTATGCCACTGTGCATGTTGTCTGCCTTTGTTCCAAGCAAAGACATGCAGGCGGGGAAGGGGCTTGTCAGATTCTATCTGGACCCATAACAAAGGCTGAAGTTAAGGGGCAATCAGGCCTCCTTTTGTTGCAGTATCCTGACTGGGAGCTATCGGGAGCCTCACACCCAAAAGCAAAGGAGGGGAAGCAAAGGCGCACAGCTTATCTCTTCCCGGGTACTTGAGAGGGATGTTTTTGGTTTTGTTCAACCCCTGTATATAAGACATAAGCATGCACATAAGAATGTCGGATGTGTTGGTCTGTCCCAATATTTACACAAAGAAAGATTTAAATACCACTGTTTTGTTTAATTCCTTTTAAAGTGCTGGAGCGCTACTTATCCCAATGCAGGGTGTAAGAGCACTTCACATGTACATATTATGCATGGACAATAAATTATATGTGTAGATCACTGTACAGGATGTGTTCCATAAGACAGTGTGGGTTACAAGGTGTAGGAGTGATAGGTCCTTCATAGTGCAAAGTGGCTTACAATTTATGAACTGTAAGTAACAAAATGATCTCAGTGTTAAAGGCAGTAACCCACTTACCCATTAACATAAAATAAAATCTGTTATCTGCTATTACATAAAGTGCTTTGCAGGAGACATAATAACTCTCTATGCTACTTTGATTCAAAACTCAGACTAGACAAAACACAGATATCTCTCTCCAGCAAATGGGTTAACCACCAGAGTTATCTTACCATTATTATTAGTTCCTGAGATTTAGTTGCCACACAAAGTTCTCTACAGCAGGTATTTCAACCCAATAAGATATTTTAAAATACACACTTTGCAACCAATTAAGCACAACAGATGTACAGCCAGGTATCTCCTTGGTTCCAATTACTTTTTGACAGAGTTTTAAAGAATAAACGTAAAGGTTGAGGCCCAGATTTTGCATTGGGGTTGCTTCACTTCTTTTGGCACAACCCTGATGCAAAGTCTCATTTGCTAAATATTGCAATATGCTCAAATATACTCATGTTAGACCTGCTAAACGTATGTGTGAGGTCCTAAGATCTAAAGACACTTCTTGTGATGTCAGTTCTTGAGAGGTCATGGGTTGTGATGCTAATTCCTGTGATTCCACATGCACTGTCATGTGCTGTGATGTCACTTGCCATAATGTCACTTTCATTCCGCCTAACTTGGTTAGTCCCGCCACTTCTTTTTTAGGACTTGAACCCTGCTTATGATTAATGTTCTTGCTAGAGAGAGAGCGATCCGGAGTTTTGTCTAGTAGCAATTTTGACCCGCCATAATGTTGCACAGAGGGTTAATAAGCTTGCTGCAAAGGACAGATCTGTAATATATGTGGATAGCTGAGAGGATTAGTAAGGCCAGCCTTTACCTGCGCTTTAAAGCAAATTAAATATAAGTGAGAGAGGTGGTATGGAGAGCTGAGAGCCACGTTTGCTGGGTGGTAGTGAGGGCATCCAAGGAGGAAGTCAGGGAGGGAGCACCAAAAAAGATTTCGCACTGGGCGCCACCAGCGCTAAATCCGGCCCTGACCGAAGCAAAATGTGAACGACACTTGAACCAAACAATGGATGAAAGTATCTCACATGAAGATCCTCTTTGTACGTTTATAGGTATCTGGTTTGAATCTATGTTTCTTATCACATGAAGTTGGCACTAAACATGAGCTTCAATATCTGTTGTGTTTGTTTTTGAAAAAAACATCACCCTAGCCATTAACTTTTTTGCAATGTGTAGAAAAACCTATAGTGTGGTTTTCTATGCTGATTAGTGTAGCTGTAGATTACCTTTGCACATTGCAACTTAAGAAAAGCCAGACATGATGCAAGGTTTTGGTGTCTGCTTATTTTCTATAATAACTATTTTAATGTTAGGTTCATGGTAATGGGCGCACTATTCTTTTTTCCTGATTCAATCCCACTTGAGCATATTATTATATAGTGATATTCTGTTCAAAGTCTTAGAGTAGCCTCAGCAGACTGAGTAGATCAGGATCTTTAATCTGTAAACCTCAGCTGCTTCTGTGGAAGCCAAGGCAGCACTCAGCTACAATATTGAGGGCTAACACAAGTGTGAGGCAGTGTCTTCTGGGCAGGCAGTTACGCAAACTAAACAAATGTTGACAAAAACAAAAATGTAATCCTGCGTGGAAAAAACATACTTTCTCAGTCTCATATGACCCAACAGCAGACACTTCCTCATGCTATTTGTCCAAACTGTCCCAAGTTGGTGCCTAAGCCGCTGGTGCAGTCTGTGAGACAGCCTCATTATCCAGGAAAGCGTGAAACACATGTAAGAGATGGCCCCTAATATCAACGAGCATATGTGATACACAAAAGTCTTTCTTATTGAGAAAGAACCAAATAATTGTTCAGGTCAGCCTATGATTTCCATATAACACAGAATGGATACAAATGGCATTTTAACTTCTTCTAGGAATCTATCTATTGTTTTAAAAATTCATATAACATGAAACTAGCACTGGTTCAACAGACATGTGCAGCTACTACAGTCAATCGTCTGCAACAATAATCCAACAAATATGCAACATGTCCACCATCGAGAAATAATTATACAGCTCCAAAAAGAACCATTGACAATGTCCTGCCATAGGTTGAGCAGCAAGCCACATGAGTCCCCCTACCCAGGAAGTTGTGGTGACCTCAAATCTGGTTGTAGTTGAATTATTACATCCCTCCTGCTGATTACCGTATGAGTGAATTTGTCTCTGAAGTTGGTAGTAAAATATCAATAAATGCCAATATTATAAGAGACCTATCATGAAATGTGACACGAGTGGCAGAAAGCTGATTAATTTAAAATGGGGGAAGTTGTATTTTTATTGCAATAAATGTGTTGCTAAAAAACATCTGGCACAGCATTCCATATAAACTACAATGTATTACTTATCAATTAGTCAATCAATCAGTCATTTGTCGAGCACACATTATCACCCCCTAAGGGTATGTGGGCGCTGAGGTGCTGCATCTGAGTCCAAAAGCCAGTTCTTGATTTGCCTTCTGGAGACTTCCAGGGAGGGTGCTGTCCGGAGATGGAGGTCATTCCAGGCTTTGGCGGCGATGTAGGAGAAAGTGCAGCTCCCGCTGCGGGTGCAATTGTTGCGGGGGACTTGTGCGAGGGCAAGTCAAGAAAAGTGCAGGTGTCCCGAGGGAAGATGGAAGTTCAGCCGGTGGTTGATGTCGCACAGTCCCAGTTTGTGGATGGCTTTGTAGCCGTGTGTGAGTGTCATGAACTGAAATCTTTTCTGGACAGGGAGCCAGTGGAGTTTCTGAGGTGAGGAGTGATGGAGGTATGCTTTGGGAGTTCCAGGATGAGTTCTGTATTGTCTGGAGTCTTCTGAGGAGCTAGGAGGGGATGCTGGTGTAGAGCACATTGCCATAGTCGAGGCAGCTAGTGATGAGTGCCTGTGCTACGATCTTTCTGGTGTTTACTGGGATCCATCTGATTGAGGAAACAGGAGGAGGCTACTGCATTGGCTTGTTGTTTCATGCTCAGTTTGCTGTCCAGGTTCATGCAGAGGTTGCAAGCATGGGCAGTCGATGTGGGAGTGGGTCCAAGTTCTTCTGGCCACCAGCTGTGGTCCACACGGAGGTGTTCTTTCCAAAGATCAGTGCCTCGGTTTTGTCGAACTTCAATTTGAGGTAGCTGTCTCTCATCTAGTCACCTAAGTCGGTCATGGTGTTGCGGAAGTTGGTTTTGGCATTAGTGGGGTCTTTGGTGAGCGAGAGGATGAGCTCGGTGTCATCGGCGAAAGAGATGATGTTGAGTCCGTGGGCTCTGACGACGTCTGTGAGGGGGGTCAAGAAGATTTTGACCAGCGTGTGGACAAGTGATGATCCTTGGGGCACGCCGCATAAGATGTTCTTGGGAGTGGAGGCGAACGGAGGTAGGGGACGCTCTGGGTGCGTCCTGGGAAGAAAGAGATGATCCACTTGAGGGCATATTGTTGAATGCTGATGCTGTGGAGTCTGTCGATGAGGATGTGGTGGGTGACGGCGTTGAATGCTGCTGAAAGGTCAAGGAGAATTAGAGCCACTGTTTGTCCTTGGTCGAGGAGGGTTCTGATGTCGTCTGTTGCAGTGATGAGCGCAGTCTTGGTGCTATGGTTGGCCCGCAAACCTGATTTTGATGTGTCAAGTAAGTGGTCTGTTCTAGGTAGTCAGAGAGCTTTCAGTTGATGGCTTTCTGGAGTACTTTGACTGTGTATGTGTGCAGAGAGATTGGCCGGTAGTTCATTAAGTCTCTAGGGTCAGCTGAGAGCTTCTTTAGGAGGGGTCTGATCTCTGCGTGCTTCCATCCATCTGGAAACGATGCTGTGGAGATGGAAGCGTTGAGGAGGTTGGTGAGTTCAGTTTTGATTATGTTGAATCCAAGTTTGAAGAGATGGTGGGGGCAGGGGTCGGTGGGTGCCCCGGAGTGGATTGAGGACATGGTGGTGGTAGTGATCTGGTCATTGAGTGGAGACCAGGTGGTTATGTCTGGGCTGGGGTTCGCAGGTTGGATGAGGCTGTTAGGTCTGGGCAAAATGGGTTGTGGGTTAAAGTTGTAGATATTGGCAATCTTGCTGTGGAAGTAGTCAGATAGTGAGTCACAGAGTTGTTGAGAGGGGTGTACTGTGTTTTCTGTGTTAGTCGGGTTGGAGAATTCCTTGATGATCTTGAATAGTTCCTTGGTGTGGTTAGGTGCAGCGTTGATGCGATTGGTGATGGCTGTTTTTTTGGCCTCCTTGATGAGTCGGTTGTAGTCGTTGATTGCTGTTTTGTGTGTGGCTCTGTCGGAGGGGTCCTTGGAGATGCACCATTGTTTCTCGAGTAGAGAATAGTTATGCTTGGTGATTCTGAGCTGTGGGGTGTACCAGCTGGCTTGCCCTGACATTCTGTTGGCTTTTGTTGGTTTCAGAGGGGTGACTTTGTCAGTGCATTAGCTGATCCAGGCAAAGAAGAAGTGGTTGGCCTTTTCGAGGTTGGTTGATGTGTTGGGTGGAGTGGTGCTGAGAGCCTGTGTCCACTGGCTCTTCATTACTTTTCGCCAACTGTGGTGAGTGGCGCTTCGTTGCTTGGTGATGGTGTGCTGTTTCTTGGAGATGGTGAAGTGGACAATTGTGTGGTCGGTCCAGGAGAGTTCTGTGGTGTGGGTGAACTTGATTCTGGCGTTGGAGGAGAACATGGTGTTGAGTGTGTGTCCGGCTCTGTGGGTGGGTTTGGAGACTAGTTGGGTGAGTCTGATGTTGTGGAGATTCTCCACTAGGGAGTAGAGTTGGCATCCTTGGGGTCCTTGATGAGGAAGTTGAGGTCTACGAGCAGCGTGTAGTGGAGGGAGTTGCTGGTGTGGGGGTTTCTGATGCTGCTGATGGTGTCACAGAAAGCTGTTCAGGTCCTGATGGTCTGTATGCAGGGGTACCCCTTATGGTTGTCTTGGGGTCAATGTGTAGTAGGAAGTTAAGGTGCTCCATGACTGGTGTTGGGTCGTGGTGGAGCATTGGATGGTTTCTTTGAAAATTATGGTGATTCTTCCACTGTGCTTGTCGGGTTGTCTTGGTGTATCATCTTGAATCTGTTGGGGTGGCGGTGGCGATGTCAGGGTAGGAGGCGGAGTTGAGCCATATTTTGGTGATGAAGGCGACGTCTAGGGTGAGGGTGGTGATGGTGTCCCAGATTTCCATGGCACGTTTGCTGAGGGAGCGGGAGTTAAGCAGGATGCATTATACTGGCTCTGGGTTGGTGGTGGTCTTCTGGGAGGTAGAGGTGTTGGGTCCTGTGTGGGTAGGTGGTCCTGTGAGGTAGGAGAAGTGGCAGTGGTGGCAGGCAAAGGGTCCTTCGCAGAGCGTGGGGAGGCTGTGCAGCAGTGGGAGTCTTGGAGTTGAGGACCAGGAGCTTATCTGCAGCATAGTGGCGAATGGTGGGAGAAGCAGGGGTCCTGGCGATGGGTGCGGTCCAGGCGCGGATGGGCACAGGCGAACTTGCCTTTGACACACTTTTGGTGCACCAGCGGCGAGCCTGCTGTGCACACCGCTGACTTTATCAATCACCAAGTGCTGCTTTATCAATCACCAGGGGTCATTTATTTGTTGGACTAACAGTTTAAAAAATGGTTCTGATGAATGAGTCTGTTAGAGTTTCAGAAACAAACAGCCTTAATTTTCAACATATGGAAATAATTTTTAGACCTGAAGAAATCTCAACTCTTAATAATGTTTGTAAGTGTGTAGATAGCCACCAGAGATTGTCTGTAAGATAAATGCAACTGGTGGTTGTAATGGCTTTGTAAATGATGCAGCTGGTTTTGAAGATGGTGCAGACTGGCAAGGTAAGCAATCTGAGCTCCATAAGAATGGGGGTGATGTGATCATTTTTCCTCAGTCCCTGGATGAGATGTGCTGCAGCACATAGAGTGCCCTAAAAAGGTGCCAGTGTGGAGTCTGGCTCGTCATGGACCAGGATTTTACCACCATCCAGATGTGAGGCTATAAGGCCTTAAACAGCAGCTCTGAAGTTACTTTCTGGAAAAGAGCTAGTATCAGGCTTCCTTGTTTTATTAGCAATGTGTGCCTTGAGGATGAGGTTGGTGTCCAGGTCACTTAGCATTTGATTAATGTTGGGGTTTGAAGCCATCTAGGTTGAAATCACTGAGCCGGGCTTGTACTGTATCTTGTTTGCTGTTCTTGGCAAATAACAGGAATTATGTCTTGGCTGGATTGAGCTTCAGGTAGGCGATGGTTATCCAGGACTGGATGAGGTGCAGGCACTGTTTGAGGCGTTGGAGTTGTAGAGTGGAGGTTACTTTCAAATAGAGTTGTGTATCGTCGGCATGTTGGTGGATCTTGATGCTGTTATCTGAGAGCAGAGCCCAACAGGTGCCATGCAGAGAATGAAGATGACAAAAGACAGAATGCCACCTTGTTGGCTCCACAGTTGAAAGTGAGTTTTTCAGATCTTGAGGTGACAATGTGACCAAACTGGTGTTGTTTGGAAAATGTAGAATGAGAACCAGTGAAGGGAAGTTCCAGTGAATACTGGTCAAGACTCTAGGGTGTAACTGAAGGAGGGATAGTCAACTGTGTCAGAGGCAGCTGAAAAGTCCACCAATATGCAGAAACAGATGCCATCTTATTCTGTGGTAGGAGGGCATTAACTACGATGTGTAAGACCTTTTCATGAATTGAAAAAGTAATGGTGAGAGAGGATCCCTTTCCATTTCACAAGTCTTCAATAAAAGTAATATAGTTCAAGAAATTGCTTCATTTACCTTTAAATTCTTCCCACCATTTTAATCCATATTTCAGTAACAGTTTCCACATCAGTTCAGGTTGTGGTCTTTTTTTCCTGGACTACCTCTTGTGGCTACAACATCCTTTGGCAGCTGGTACCAGGGGGCAACCGAGACACAGGAATGTCCATGCGCAACTTGACTATTAGCATGTGGTACTTTTGTTGAGAAGAAAGTCGTGGAAAACATCCTCCTTTGATGGGCATGGCCAAGGTTGCAGTATAGAAAAAGGACTGGTTAGGTGAACATTGGCATTTGGCATATACTACCATTGTTGAACAGAGTGCCCTGATTGATGAACAGCACTAAATGGATTAAATGTGTCTCCTAAACACTTCCACCTTTATGAGGTACACAAGGTGGATAACTTGGTGACACTGCAGTATCCCATTGGCTCTCAGACTTGTATGAATTAAAGTATTTGTTGGGATTCTTTAGGCAGGATCTTAGCTAGAAAGTAATGAAGCACTGTGCATTGGAAGGACATTGGAGGAGGAATTATGTCAGAAAGTGCTGATGAATGATTCTAGATTATGCAGAAGAGAAAGAGTTTATTTTTGTTTCTAGGCCAGAAAGTAGTGATACTTATAGATTTGCAATATACAGTTCCATAATTCTCTCCAGATGAATTTGCGGCAGCTATATCTACTAAAATTGGTAGACAGGGCTTTGAGCCAAAAAATAGTGCCTCCTTGAGACAGGTGCTAATCAGGAGAAATAGTTTTATTTGTCCATACTTTTCACACATTGCATATGTGGTGCTCTCTACAGCACACATGCAATATGGAAAAGGTGTTAAAATAGGTCTAGGCATAACATTTCAAACCAGAAGGTATCCTTCCACAGTGCTTAGTTTGTAAAAGAATAAGTGCTGGGGCCCAAAGTTTGCTCAGAAGCTCGTGGCAGTGCTATCAGAGGTCAGGGTGCTGAAACCAAGGCCCTGTAGTCTTGATTCCACCTCATGCCTCCTTAATTCAGCAACAGACACTTTCAGCCTCTTTATCTCACTCTTGCACCTTCTTTTTCATCTCAGCTGTCACTATTTTCCCTTTCTCCTTCTATCCCTTTTTCCCTCTTAAGCTCTGGATCAGGATCCGTTGATGGAAATAAGTGCCTGTCCCCAAAAATGAGTACACTGAGCCCGAGCTGGAAACACCGGCTCAAATTAAGCACTGCCCTTCCAGGACAAACCTGTGCAAGACATCACGCACAGGCATTTGCACTATGGCGCTAGGCAGCCTGTTAGTGTGCTGCAAAGGGAAGGAGACCTGCTGCCCTGTGTCGTATTCGCTATGGCTCTGCCTGCGCCGTTTTCTCTCGGTTTCCATTAAACTGCATTTAATGCCGAGCGCGCTCTTTCCATAGCGTGTGAAGTGTCTAGCACCTGCTACACCGAGCTTCATATGTAGCTAAACGTCTGCAGAGGCAGGATTACGGTGCTGAGTGGCTTAAAGAGAATGAAATGGACTGTGCAGTTAGCAGCCACCGCGTCCTGGATGCGCTTCACAGAGACACGACTCGCCTCTCCGTGGAGGAATGCAGTGGCCCCGCCTGCCATTTAAACCTTAATTGTCAGTCTCACATGAGGTTTATGGTGTGACACACTGACACTACAATTCTGCTTGGGAATGTGTGATGTAAATAAAGAATCTTTAAATCCCTTTAAAAAACACTAGCAATTACAGAAATAGGCGGACACACTTTGTTTTCATGCAAGTTCCATCCGGCAGGTTGTTCACTGTCTGGTGGCTGCAGATAAGGCGGTTTAGCAATTACAGGAGCAAGGTGCTGCATTTAAAGGCCTCTGCAGCTGCCACAGCATGTTCTGAATAGTTAGTTTGTGTACAGGAGAAACGAAGAACTGAGTACTGACGGGCGGGTAATAGGAAAGGTGTGTCTGTGTTGGGAGCACCAGTGTCTGGCAGCTCCAGGTGGGCTGATGGGATGATTACAGCTCCATAGAGCAGACGGTGGTAATACTAGAAGTGCATATTCTGTGAGCGAGACCGTCCTTACACATTGTAATGTACAGATGCATTTAGCCAAACTCTCCTCGCTGCACCTGCTAAACGTCTCTATGAATTATAGCATGTGTATGGGAATCATTAAGTTACAAGCTGTGCCATGGAAATGGACATCACAGCAGATTTTTGAAGGTATGTACAATAATTAGGAATCTGTTTCGAACATAATATTCACTGCCTTCCAGTGTGCATCCGATTTTTTTCCGAGTCATGGTATCATCTTATCAATTGGTACTTGTGGACACTTATTCATTATTCGAATGACTGATAATGTTTAAAAATATGTTAGTCTGGAGAAATGGCACCCCCCACACATACTTTACATCTAAAAAGGAAAAGTATACAACTGTTTAATTTCCTGCTTTCATACCTCTGCTTGTCTATTGCTAATTAATTATTATGACTATGACTTTTCTTCTTGGGTTTCTCTTTATGCTGCCTTTCAGCCCTGCACCCTCACACCAGACATTGCAGTATCGAACATGTTTTCATGCATACAATATCTCAAGACAAAAATGTACACTCTCAACTTACGGCTACAAAGTACACACAAACGCAGCCACAGAAATACACGCACCACTGCAGCTAATGACTATATCAAGAAACTGTGCTGCCTTCACTTTAGTTTTTTACATCAGTAGTCATCACATCATAGGCAAATACGTCAGAAGTCCTTATACTGAGACTACGTTTTGCATTTTTTTCTTCGTGGTAAGTAATTTAAAAAGAGTTGAACTGTACTTAACCTAAATATAAGTACAGATCGATAGACAGATAGACAGATAGACAGATAGATAGATAGATAGATAGACAGACAGACAGACAGACAGACAGACAGACAGACAGACTGATTAATTGATTGATTGATAGATAGATAGATAGATAGATAGATAGATAGATAGATAGATAGATAGATAGATAGATAGATAGATAGATAGATAGATAGATAGATAGATAGATAGATAGATAGATTGATTGTCTAAAGTGCCCGGCCGAGATGGCTGAGCAGTCTTTTGTTGGGCTAATGGTCATTTGGCTACTTGGGAAACAGGTGCTCCTCTGAATATAGGTGCTGAGCAGGAGTACAAAACAGACACAGTCATCAGCGACTATCAAGGACCTCAGACACAACTGCTCTTGGGATCCCATCTTTCCACAGTAGATCACGGTAGGTAGAGGTGTCTCTCCGGGCTAAGCAGGGAAGCAATTTAGACAGGGGGTGAGCCCCTCGTCAGGCCTCATCAATTCTTGGCCGCTTAATTGCAGCTCATTATGTTTCTCACATTGTTATGGTGGCCAGTGTCGGGTTCGCTGATGGAAGAAGCCCCAAATCTAACATAGTAACTTCAACTCAGCAGCCATTGTGGGGCCTTCTTGTTGGACGCCGTTGCTCCCTCCTGGGTACATATGCAGGCACATTTCTGGAATGTATGTTTGGCAAGGGACCGAATGCAGGCTCTCAACCCCGTTGTCTAAGGTGCCTGACTTGACATGGGTGCCCTGTGGGCATCCTACAGAGGAAGGTATACACTAGGTTGATGCCTCAGCAGTCACTTTCCAGGAAGGAGCACCCTCTATCAGCCATCTATCTACCAATGTCTGGGGGGGCCTTAATGCCCCTTTCCTCACATGCTCCTCTCACACTAGTGGGTCACCTGCCAAGATCAGCCGCCCCTTTCTGGGGCACCATCAAAATGACCTCCAGTCAAAACCTCTGATGCACCGAGGGCCCAGCTTCTCTGACGGCTGTCTTGGCTCAAGACACTCTCCCATCTCACGCCCTTAGCTGTTCCTCTGCTTCATGGGGACTGGCTGCTTCATCTGGTCTTTATGCCCTCTTGCCTCTGTCAGTCAGTCTCCCACTGGGCCAAGGTCTGAGGGGCGGCACGGCCGACAGAGTCTCCCCAGTAGTGTAGACCAAGGGAGTGCCTCCTCCATGACCCAAGAGCATCCCCAGTGAACCCAGTCACTCCGCCTTGTGTCATTTGGGTCTTAGGTTATCCACTCCTATTTGGCTTAGACCTGGGACAGCTCTCTCAGCCTCTGGGCACTCACCCATGTCACATGTTCAAGACCACCTCTACTACAGTGTTGGCTGGAGCTGCTGCCTCATCCAGACCTCCAGGCTCTCCTGCCCCTGTAGGCCAGTCCCCCACCGGGACCAGGGTCTGATGGACAGTGCAACTGCTGCAGCATCTCCAGCAGCATGGGTCTAGAGTATTGCCTTTGTGGCTCAGTCGCTACTGCAATCCCTTCAATCATCTCATCATTTTGACGTAAGGCCATCCGTTATTTCTGTTGTTTGTTTTCCACCTCAGCAGGCTTTTCAGGCCCATAGGCATCCACCTTATAAAGGATCTTTCAGGATTTCACAGGCTCCATGTGGAGCTCTGCAAGAAAGCAACTGCCATCTTGCCTCTCCAACCAACACTGCCCCCCATGCTTTTTGTTAATGCATAATATGAAAGAAAAACTGAATCCTTACATCAAAATGTAAGCAGAGTTTTCTTCTGGTTTTATGTGTAAAAAAAAAAGTAGCTTTTATAAAATTCCAAAACCTGGCTGACAAGTGGTTCTATGTAATGGATAACACCATTGGCAAATTGTGGCATATAAGCCAACAGCGCTTTACATGGTGAGATATAGATCCCATAGTGCCAGTTTTAAAACCCCGTGCTGATATCCGATTGGCTGCGGGCACTTCAACAAGGAAGTGTTGGCAGCTATCTTGGGACTCAGCTTCAGCCAAATCCCACAAAAAAGTGCAAAACAAAAAGAAAAGGGGCCAGGATAGGGACACCCTGAGCCCCTAACCTTGGTCTAGGGGTCCCTCAGGGACCCCGCCAAGTCTAAAAAGCATTTTATTTTTTGTAAAATGTCAGGAAAATCTGCATAGCCAAATTCACATTTTCCCGATATTTAAAAGAAAAAAAGGCAGTCTCATGCCCTTTTTAGGTTTCGCCTGCATAGTGCTTGTGAAGTCATATGCTACTCAAAAGAAATTCTTTAAAGGGACTCCAATTAACCTGCCTCCACTTTTCCCCTTGCTTACCTGAACTTCTCATTTGTTCATTCAAATGTCGCCCCAACATCGCTTGAATTTATTTGTTTTTTATTGGCTGGCGGCTATCTTCCAGCTCTTCTGTTCTGCTTTCTTCTGTGCTTTTGCCCTAGTGTGGAGCGCAGCCAAAGTACACCTTCCGGTTTTTGGTGATTGGTTACTTGCTAGTGTTTGTACTTGAAAAGATGAACTGAACTCAATCAATTCGCGTTGATATGGGTGTATACATCTCGGCATCCTGCAATGGGGTATTGAGTGCAGATGTAAGGCAAGCAGAAAGTGGGCTCATTATGTTGTGTTTTTCATTACTCAATAATTACATTTCTGATGAAAACCAGTTGTATATAGTAAAATTATTTGTGTGTCCGTTTCTGAAATTACCACGTACTCATTTTGAAAGAAAAGTCATTTGTATATTTTGGCGACATTTTATTTTGAACTGTTATTCTCTCAGTGACTTACTAACAGGCATTCACAAGTGCAGGTATCTTGCAGGCAATAGGGTCATGATTTGAATGGTTCAGCAGGTGCAGTGGCACCAGGGCCAAAAGTTGTCAGAACTCCTCTAAACACCAAGCATTGCTAAAATGTACTAATAAACAGGCAGTCACAATTAGAATTAACTTGCAGGTATTAGGGTCATGATTTGAATGGTGCAGTGGCACCGGGGCCAAAAGTTGTCCTATTTTCTTGAAACATCAAAGACTGCAATATTTTACGACTAAGCAGGCAGTCACAAGTGCAGTTATCTTGCAGGTTCCCCTAGTGGTCATGATTTGAATGGTAAACCAGGTGCAGTGGCACCAGGCCCAAAAGCTGTCAGAACTCATCTAAACACAGATTATTGCTACATTTTACTACTAAACAAGCAGTCACAAATGCAGTTACCTTGCAAGCATTTGGGTCATGACTTGAATGGTGCAGCAGGTGCAGTGGCACCGTACCTAAAAGCTCTAGTAACCCAAATAAACATAAATTATTACTAGATTTTACTTCTAAACAGGCAGTCACAAGTGCAGTTATCTTGCAGGCATTAAGGTCATGATTTGAATGGTACAGCAGGTGCAATTGCAATGGGGCTAAAAGTTGCCATAGTGCCTCTAACCACCAAATGTTGCTATATTTTACTACTAAACAGGCAGTCACAATTGCATTTACACTGCAGTTAAAAGGGGCATGATCTGAATGGTGCAGAAGGTGCAGTGGCACTGTAATAACTACACATTACTATACTCTAATGCACTGTCATATTCAGTAAGGAACAAATTACAAGTTTGGAACACTGGGATATTAATTCAACATACATCACAACATAAACATCTATTATCAAATGTAAAACAAACGTTATTATAACCTTTTTCTAATATTTATAATCCAGTTAGTAAAATGGAATGCAAAAGAAAAAACAAAGGTGAAACCCATTTGCTTTGCCAAAGCTTCTTTTTTATTTACCACTGAGTGGGTCAGGTCCCGGGGGCATTGGAGTCTTTAAAAAGGAGGGGGACGCTCATGAACCCCTCCTATGGCTTTTATTAGCCTCGGGGACCACCACCTACCAAAGCGATCACAAAGAAAACTGAAAGGAGGCCATACAGCCCCTGGGGCAAAGTTTGTACGGGCACCCTGGCCCTTTCGCTCTGGTGGTGAGGGTCCTAGAAGGACCCCAGCATGGCTAAAAGCCCTTTTTTAAAAAAAAAGTTGCCACAAATTTGTGACAGGGCCACGAATCCAGGCAAATTGTGATTTGTGACTGGGGAGGAAAGTAATAATTAGGCCAGGCTGCGGGGGATGGAGAACCCAGCGCCAAGATTGGCCTGGGGAGTGGCAGTCACATAGCCCCACTCCCCCCAAAAAATAATAAATAGGCTGGGCCTCAGGGGATGGGGTCCTCTGGGTGGAGATCAACCTGGGGAGGGGGGCTGCACAGCCCCCACCCCAAAAAAATTTAATGTTTGGGACAGGCCCTTAGGGATGGGGTCCCTGGGGCCCATATCGGCCTGGAGAGGGGGGCCTTGCAGTGTTTGGTTGGTATAGGGGTTGGCTGCAGGAAATGAACACAGGCCAGGCCCTGCATCCAACACCCGCAGGGACTGGCCAAGGGCTGTGCGCTGCGTTGGGTTGGGTGGCTATAGGTGTCGGTCTGGTAGCAGGCCCTGCTGCCTACCGCCACTGTGCAAGGCCAAAGGGGGTGGTTGAATTAACGTATGGTAATGAAAGTTACTTTACATAACAAAAACCATATAAATTCACTGAAAAAAACAAAGGTTACAGGGACGTTATAGTTAGGAAATAGAAGTTTAAAAAAACATAGAAATTCACTTTAAAAAAAACAAAGGTTACAAGGACGTTATAGTTAGGCTCACATTTTAAACATTCAAAACCATAGAAATTCACCAGTTATAGTTAGAGTTATCTCAAGTAACTATAACTCATACCCTAATGTAACTACAACTCGTAACCTTGGCATGCACTATTAAATGCCCAACAAATTCCGACACTCAGGATATCATTGATAATATCAAAGTAACATTTGTAGTAAAATATTGGATGAAAAAACTGTGCATGGCATGGGCGTGAGTTATAGTTACCTTACAGCACTAGTTATACATACTTGAGATAACTCTAAATATAACTGGTGAATTTCTATGGTTTCGTATGTTTAAAATGTGAGCCTAACTATAATGTCCCTGTAACCTTTGTTTTTTTAAAGTTAATATGTATATACACTTGGTCTCTCTGTTACAATAATGAGAAGTGAGATTGACATATTTTTTAAAAGGTTTTTCAGCCCCTTATTAAATATTAGGATATTTGTCTGGATGATGAAATGTTGCCACTTGGCATTGATGTTATGAATACTTATCATGAATACTTATCATGTTAAAAAAGTGTGAAGTGAATGAGGAAGAAAAAAGAGGAAAAAATGTTTGACCTTTATTGTGTATTATTGACATCTGTCTGAAATAATGAAATTTCTTCATTTGCACTTTTACTATTATACATGGATTTATGATGGTTTTTGTTGGCATATTTATTATTTGTTAGTGAATATGTGAAGAGTCTGTCTTCCACCATGGAGTTTGTGAGTCTGTCCTCTTTTTCTTTTTTTCCTTGGTGCAAGGAAGTGATTTTTAAGGAAAGTTGGGCACAAATGTCAAAAAATGGTTTGGGAGAAGATCGTGTAGATCGAAACGTGTTGCCAATAAAGTGTTTTTTGGAACTCCGTGGAGGAGTGCGACTCATTGGTGTTCACATATATCAGCATGGCACCCTATTTATATTATAGCGGGCTCCCCTTTTCCCACGCATCGCACCAGCCCCGCATGATGGAAGTGACTGGCTTTGGGTAATCTGTGTTTAAAATATATACAGATATATATATTTAAAGAGGCACAAACAAAGGGAAATGTTGCAGTGTGGCGGTGAAATGAAATAATTTTTAGACACTGTTTAAACCAAAAGAAAAATATCGTATATGTATATTGAGCATTTGGAACTAATGATGATGACATGAACAGTGTATTTCAAAACGAGGAACAAACACTGCACAAGGAAAGAGAAGTATAGGTACTTAATCTTAATGCGTGATCTAAGTTTTATTTAAAGTGACTCTATAACTTTAAGGCCACAATATAAATGAGTGGTTGGTTTTACCACGTGATTAATTTCAAATCTGAGAACCATGCACCTATGAATAAGGCTGCTGTGAACAGCCGAAACGCGTCAGGAAAGAAAGAACTTTGGTTTTCTGTAATGTGAGTGGCAAATAAAGTGCTCCTTTCAGCTGTGAACCTTTGGCGTACGGCGCTCTTCTCTGAGAGGGGATTTTTGTTTGATGTTAAAGCGAAGGTTCTCCGTCCTCGCAGCGCCGTGGCCACCCTAATTGTGATTAGGCTGCAACGGAGGAATCATGGAGGATATTTTATATATATATATATATATATATTTTTTTTTTCACTGAAAAAAACAAACAAAAGGTCAAAGGTTAGGGGGAAATTATAATTAGGGGAAAATGTCAGTTAAAAGCATAAAGTTCTAACTAAGAAACCCACTGATCCACCAGTTATAGTTAACTGAAGTAACTATAACTCGTGTCCCCACCATGGACATTGTTGACATTAATGATCTAATTTCAGATGTGAGCAGTGATGTTATCAACGATGTCATAGAACATATCATGAGCGATGTACTACATGGTAGTGAGGGTGCATGATGCAGTTATTTCTGGACTCAAAAGTAACCATAAATGGTGAATTTTAGTGTTTTTCACTTTAAAATGTAATAGTGCAGTTGCCAGTCATCTTTCACATATGTTTTTTTAAATACCTATAACTATCACTTTAAGCTTTGTTTTCTTTTTTTGGAGACTTCTAATTGTTTTTGTGTAAATCACTGTCAACATATCAAATGCAAGCCTGTTGGTTTTGTAAAGGTGAAATTGCAAAGCCTTTCAATAAATATTTAAATAAGGCAGTTGTTATCAAAAACATATTAAACAAATGTGAGAATATTCCTTTACACACCCCTCAAGCCATACAATGCTGCTAAAACACCAGCCACAAGGTGTCCCTCCTTTCACAGGCTGAAGAGCAAAAGTTCCAGCACTGGGTATGCTTACAAGAATGATGAACGTTTCTTTGTGTCAAGTTATATTGATGTCAGGAGGCATGGGGTTATTTTTTACAGTATTTCTGGGGAACTGCTGTAATCCCTGCAGCCCTTCACAACACATAGATAAATGCTGGTGGTGCCAGATTAGGGCAAAACCATGCATGAAAATATATTTAAATTATCCCATGGAAGGGCATTATAGGGTGGTCCTTTGCGGAGCAGTGAATAATTAATTAATTGGCCCAGCCGCTCATTTATTATACTTTGGCTTATAGATTTTTTACATAATTTTTGTTGGTGCCTGTTAGACCTGACAGCCTTAGGGTGGTTATCCCCCAACTTTTTGCCTCCCTCCCTTCACTTTTCTGACACTGTTTTTGCTGGTTTTAGAAATCTACGCACTTTACCACTGCTAACCAGTGCTGAAGTGCATATGCTCACTCCCTTAAACATGGTAACATTGGTTCATTCCCAATTGGCATACTTGATTTACTTGTAAATCCCTAGTAAAGTGTACTTCATGTGCCTAGGGCCTGTAAATTAAATGCTTCTAGTGGGACTGCAGCACTGGTTGTGCCACCCACAAAAGTAGGCCTTTAACCATGTCTCAGGCCTGCCATTGCAAGGCCTGTGTGTGCAGTTTCACTGCCACTTCAACTTGGCATTTATAAGTACTTGCCAAGCCCTAAAACTCCCCTTTTTCTACATATCAGTCACCCCTAAGGTAGGCCCTAGGAAACCCAGAGGGCAGGGTGCTATGTAGGTAAAATGCAGGACATGTACATGTGTGGTTTATATGTCCTGGTAGTGGAAAACTCCTAAATTTGTTTTCCACTACTCTGAGGCCTGCTCCTTTCACAGGATAGCTACCCTCATATACTGTTTGAGTGCTAGATTCTTATCAGAAAGGGGTAACTAGGTCATATTTAGTATGGCCAGAATGCTTATTGGTGATGTTGGATTTTATATTACTATTTTAGAAATGCCGCATTTAGAAAGTGAGCATTTCTCTGCACTTAGAATCCACCTGTGCCTTACAGCCTGTCTCCAATCAACGTCTGGGCTGGTTGACAGCTTCCTTTTGCATTACTCCCAGACAACCACAAACACACGATACTCAGTCAAACCTGCACTTATCTGCATACTGAATGTGTCTTCCTGGGCTGGAAGGGTGGAGGGCCTGACAATTACATTTCAAGGGCTAGTTGCCTGCCCTCACACAATAGACTGCTAAACCCCCTATTGAGACCCTTGCAAACAGACCTGTACTGAAAGAGGAACTTGTACACTTCAAAACCACTCTTTGAAGTCTCCCCCACTTCAAAGGCATTTTGGGGTATATAAACTGGAACAGACACTTCTGGACCTGAACCTGCAACCTGTCAAGAGGAACTGCCTGTGTGCCCAAAGGACTCATCTGGACTGCTTTGCTGAGAAGGACTGCTGCCCTGCTGTTGCCCTGCTGCACTGTGACTTTGCTAAGAAGTGCTCTCTAAGGGCTTGGATTGAGCTTGCCTCCTGTTTCCTGAAGTCTCAGGATCAAAAAGACATCATCTCTTCAGGAAACTCCTTGTGCGCCAAAAATCGACACTTAGCCTGCCGGAAATGACGCACAGCCTGCCTTGCGACATAAAAATCACCGCACTGCCGAACCCGAATGACGAAGCCCAACTTCCTGAGTGAAGATTTGATGCAGCGCCTACCTTGCGACCGGAAATCCGATGCACAGCCCTACCGGATCAACGCATAGCCGAACTGGAATGATGCAGCCTGACTTCCCGAGTGAAGAATCGACACAGTGCCTGCTGTGCGTCAGAAAATTCGACACATCGCCTACCTGATCGACGCAACACCTGTGACTTCTTCCTGCACACACAGGATTTCCCCACATTGTCCCTGGGCGTCAAAAAGATCCCCGCATCGCAGTGAGGAACCAAGACTGCTTGCCAGAAACTGACGCAAAGCCCCTTCTAGCGTGGAAAGAAACAACGCATTGTCTGTGCCGCATCGGAAAATTCA
The DNA here is from genome assembly GCF_031143425.1 of Pleurodeles waltl. Taxonomy (NCBI): domain Eukaryota; kingdom Metazoa; phylum Chordata; class Amphibia; order Caudata; family Salamandridae; genus Pleurodeles; species Pleurodeles waltl. The sequence goes on from NC_090445.1 coordinate 1,640,297,119, forward strand.
ATGCATCTCCTCCTTTACAGTCTGCGTGCATGTTATTTTTGATGCAAACCAGGTACTTTGTGAAACCAAGCGACAACAGTTGAATTTTGAGATTTAAGACTTTTTAATCTTGCAAAAGTGATATCTTAACTTGTGCTTATTGAATCTTTATCGTTTTTTACCTAAGTTTAACCAGATAAATATCATATATTTTCCTAAACTGTGTGTTGTATTTTTGTTGTGTTTTCACTGTGTTACTGTATGGCTTATTGCACAAATACTTTACACATTGCCTTCTAAGTTAAGCCTCACTGCTCAGTGCCAAGCTACCAGAGGGTGGGCACAGGATAATTTGGATTGTGTGTGCCTTACCCTGACTAGGATTTTTGTTCCCTTTTTGGACAAAGGTGAATACCTCTGCCAACTACAGACCACATTTCTAACAGTGCCCCAGTGTCTGGTTCTCAGTAGGGGAGCCGGCAGGGGCCGTCTGGGCCCTGAGGCTCAACCGTGGTCTCCAGACATTTTTTGTTTGGTGGGTGTGCCGGTGCAAACTTGGGGCACCCACATCTTTAAAACCCACTGATGGTGCCAGAGGGCCCAGTGGCCTTCATGACCCCTACTGGCTCCCCTGAGGGGATGAAGAAGTTTCTGGGTTAATTTTTTTGATGGGCTTGATAAGGAAGCCATTGCTGTCTACGTATTGATCTACTGGTCCCTTGACTGCAACGGTTATATTTCCTGCAACCATGAATTGTGATTGGTACTTGCTTCTGCTTCGGATGCTGCATTTTGTTGATAATGCTTTAGTGTTGCTACAAGATCACCCTGATTGTGACCGTCATTTTAAGATTCAACCTGTCCCTGATCACTTCGTAGAGCGGTTTTCATAGATCTATGTTCCAGGGAAAAAATAGCTGGAGACACATCTTTTGTCCTGTTCAAGGGCCATTTGGTTTTTAGGTAGTGCATTCCTAGGAAGAGGGCAAGTTATGGAATAAAATGTATATGCTGTCTGAGAGTAGGACTGGATATGTGAATAATTTCAGAGTGTACACTGGTAGGGATTCCAGTATTGACCCCCCTAGTTGTCCACCCACGTTTGGAGTTAGTGAGAAGATTGTGTGAAAACTTGGAAGAGTTTTTTTTAACAAAGGCCACCATTTATATTCAAATAACCTCTACACTGGTGTGCAATTCTTCAGGGAATTGGTCAAAGCAGATATTGTTGCTTGTGACACAATCCACTCTAACCGTAAAGGTTATCAAAGAGAGCTTGTTTGTAAAAAACTTGAGAGGGAATAGTGCAGTGCTCTGCATAGAGATGGACTTCTAACTGTGAAATTTGCAGACAGGAGAGGTGTGTACATGCTGACCAACACCCATGATGAAAGTACTTCACTTGTGACTGTTTGGGGTCAGGTTGCTGAAGTGCGAAAACATATGTGCATTTTAGACTATAAAAGGCACACAAGTGGTGTGGATTGAGTAGATCAGTGGTTTGAACCCTAAACTGCTGCTTGCAAGCCTTACATTTGGCATAAGAGGTTGGCTATCCATTTATTCCACTCAGCAATCTTTAATGCTTTTTCTGTATTCAAGGGTTGTTCTCCAGAGTCAAAGATGACATTTGTTCAGTTACAGCAAACTGTGGTAGGCAGCCTTGTTGTAGTGGAACAGACTAGTGTTCCTAGAATTTAAGTTGGGGGGGATGTGGCTAGATTGAAAGATCGCCACTTTGCTGACTACATTCCTCCCACGCCCAAAAAAGACTATCCTAGAAGGAGATGTAGAATCTGTATGGGAAGAGATGTGTGGAAGGAGAGACGTTTATACTGCCCTGACTATCCTTCTAAACAAGGATTGTATGTGCCCACTGGTTTCTTTCTGTATCACACCCTAAATACTTTTTGGGACCTACCATGAGAGTAAAAGTGAACTTCCTGTTCTATATTGTTTTATATTTTTGTTCATTTTCATGGGTGGCATTAGTGTCATATATTTAGATAGAGGTTTTGTGTTTGTAGTTTTGTATTTACTTACAAATAGTTTGTGTTTTCTTTTTTGTGAAAAAATGTGGTAATGGTGTGCGTGGACTGGTGCTTGGCTGGCAGCGTGTGGAGTTGCAATTGGCTGGTGGTATGCATGGACATCCCCTGCTAGGCATATCACAAAAACAAGTACGTTTTCAGTGGGAAAATGTAATGTGTTCACATTGCGTTTTGTGGCGTTTCCTGTTGTGGGCACTAGGCCTACCCACAAAAGTGAGATACCATTGTTATCAGGAGACTTTAGGGAATACTGGGTGGAAATAAGTTTGTGGCTCCCCTTAGATTCTAGAACTTTGCACTAAAAAGTGAGGAAAATGTGTTTCTTAGACAAATCTTGAGGTTTGCAGGGGATTCTGGGTAGAAAAATGTGGTGCAAGCCACACAAGTCACCCCATTCCAGATTTCTCTAGGTGTCTAGTTTAAAAAAATGTACTGGTTAGCTAGATTTCTGTAGGTGCCAGCTGAGATAGAGCCCATAATCCACAGTGAGGTACATTGCAAAAAAACTCAGTTTTCACGGGAAAAATGTGATGTGTCCACATTGCATTTTGGGGCGTGTCCTGTCGTGGGAACTAGGCCTACCCACACAAGTGCGGTAACATTTTTATTGGGAGACTAGGGTGAATGCTGGTTGGAAGGAAGTTTGTTTCTCCCCTCAGATTCCAAAACTTTACATCACAGCAATGTGGGGAAAATGTGTTTTAGACAAATTTTGAGGTTTGCAAAGGATTCTGGGTAACAGAACCTGGTGGTAGGCACAAAAGTCACCCCATCCCTAATTTCCCTAGGTGTCTAGTTTTCAAAAATGTACAGGCCTGCTAGGTTTTGTTAGGTGGTGGCTGAGTTGGTGCCAAAATCCACAGCAAGGCGCATTACAAAAAACGAGTCCGTTTTCAGTGGAGAAATGCGATCTGTCCACATTGCATTTTGGGGCATTTCCTGTCTAGGCCCGTGCACACAAATGAGGTACCATTTTTATTGGGAGACTTGGGGGAACACAGAATAGCAGAACAAGTGTTATTATCAATTGTCTTTCTCTACATTTGTGCCTTCCAAATGTAAGAGAGTGTGCAAGAAAGAAGTCATTTTGAGAAATGACCTCTAATTCACATGCTAGTATAGCTACCCCCAACTTCAGAGATGTACAAATAATACTTGCTCCTAAACTCCAGATCTTGTGCCCATTTCCAAAATATGTAGGTTTGCTTGCTACCTATTTTTAATTTTTAATATTTTACCAAATGAATTACTGTATACTCCGTACAGGATGAAAAACCATTGTAAGGTGCAGCTAATGTTTTGGCTCTGGGTACCTCTGGTTCTTGGTGAACCTACAAGCTCTATATCTCCCCCCCAACCAGAAAGGTCCACCGGACATAACGGTAGATGTGTTTTAAAATCTGCCATAGCTGGAAAAAGTAACAGATGAAAACTTAGGCAAAAATTACGGGGTTTTTTTTTCAACTCAATGTCTTTTTTTTTCATTCAACTGTTACTTTCTATACGAAAAGCTTGAAGGATCTACACAAATGACCCCTTGCTGAATCAGAATTGTGTCTACTTTTCAGGACTCCACCATTGGTTTCAGACCCACTTCTGTCACTCACTGGAAAAAGGGTGAAAGCACAAAAAATAGGAACAATGGGGTATGTCCCAGTAAAATTCCCAAACTGTGTTGAAAATTAGGCTTTCTGGTTCTAGTCTGCCTGTTCCTGAAAGCTTGTAATGTGGTTATTTTAGCACCACAAAACCTTCATTGATGCCATTTGCAGGGAAAAAAACAGATGTTGTCTTCTGCCGCAATTTTTTCCCATTTAAAAAAAATAACATGTAGCTGCATTTTGGTTAATTGCTCTGTCCCCTCCAGGGGAATCCACAAAACCTAGGTACCTTTAGAATCCCCAGGATGCTGGAAAAAAGGACGCAAATTTGACATGGATAACAAAAACGTTATGAAGGCCTAAGGGTGAACTACCCCAAATAGCCAACAAAAAGCTTAGCACATGGGCCGGGGGGGTTAAAAAATATCTTGGACCTGCCACTGCAGCCTGTGGTGCAGTTGTAAACTGTCATTTCGACCTGGAAAAATAAACCTTTTGCCAGGACTAAACCTTCCTTTTTAATACATATGTCACCCTTAAGATAGGTCAAGTGTACTTAAGTTTTACATGTCCTTGTAGCGAAAACCCCCTAAAGTATTTTTTTAATACCGTAAGGCCTCTGTCTCCCATTGACTAACATGGGATCACCTTATTACATTTAATAAATGATAAATTTGATTGGGAGCAAATAGTGATGTGGCGTTTACACTCAAATTAATTGTAATTTAAAATCCTCTTTAATGATAAAGCTAGATTTTAAGACACAGTTCTGAAAATGTCACTTTAATAAAGTTGGCATTTTCTTGCCCTAACCATTTTTGCCTTCTGCCAGTGTCCTGGGTCATGTGACTATAAATGGTTCTGCTTTTAGGTTTTGTATAGTCCTTCCAGACAGTAATACTAAGGGGATTACGTGTGGAGAAGATGGGCCATCCTGTCAGGATGAGTGGGGACATAGCTCCACCCAGCCCCACTTACATTTCAAAGGACTTGCCTCCAGCCCACGTAGAGGAACCAGACAGTAGTCTTTTGTCACCCTAGACTTCTTTGAGCCTTGACAAGGGAAGGGAAGACATTTCCAGAACCAGATCTGGGGGTAGTATAAGGAATCCCACCACTTTACAGAAGGACTGCCTTCCTCACCAAAGGACTGCCCTGCTGCTAGAGGACTGCCTTGCTCTCTGAGAAGGAAGACTAGACGTGCTCTCTTCATCCGAGGCTAACCAGGGTGACTCAAAAGGTCAGTTAGCTGATCTCCTGTTCTGAGATACAGGGACACAACAAGCTCCTGTCCAGCTGACCTGTTACAACTGGCCCTGCCTGGATCTGCCTGGACCTGCGACTGGCCCTACCTGAGATCTTCTGGCCTCTGCTTGAGTGAATTCCTAATCCCCAAGAGGATCCTGCCCAAGTCCGTGACCCTTAGCAGGCATACGCTTAGCTCCTCCTGAGCAATCCTGAAGTTTTGAACTCTGCACACCAGACTTTGAGAAGGTAACCTTTTCAGCTGGACTAACATGGTCTGTGTATCCGGCCGCCACTCCATCACGGTCAGTCTGAACTTGTGACTGTGTCCTTGTCCAGCATGACCAGAAACGCACAGTTATACCTTTCTGCTTCTTGGCACTGTATTTACATAAACCTTTAAAATTGTAAATTTGAAGTTCTTATGAATGGATTTTTGTTGTTTTGGACTCATTTTATTTATTACATTTTAATCAATGGTCCTTAATTGGTTTGTGATTTTTCTGCTTTCCCTTTAGTACTGTTTGTGTGCTTCATAAATGATTAACACAGTACCTCTAAGCTAAACCTGACTTCTTTTGTGCCAAGCTAACAGAGGGAGAGTTAAGCAAAGGTCCCTTCAGTGACTTTTATTGTTCACCCTAACAAGAATTGTGGTTGTTGCTAGAGAAGCATTTACACTACCCTCAACGAATAACCCAATTTCCAATAGGCAGGATTGTATTTGTGCACCTTTCTGCACAAAAACAATCCTTAGAGGCACATTCCGCTTTCTAAATGTTCTGCAGAATGTGGCACACATGGAAAGAGGAAGTAACGTGGAGAAATAAAGATAGACGAAGGTACCAGGGTGAAAACATGTCGGTGCCCAAAGCCCTCCTCTTAAACACGTGGCTGCTGCATTTAAATGTTTGAACACGGAATACTGAGGCAGCGTAATCCTAAAGGCATCTCAGGCCTCTTCAAGCCATTTACGGCCACTTCCTGCCCCTTTACCTCACACCTACAGCTTTCTGCTTTCTCCCTTTGTGACACTTTTTCCTCTGTAACTTTTTTCCTGCAATGTCAGATTTTTTAAAGCAATATACTGTTACGTCAGCTGGACTCTTCTGGTTGCGAGGATATATATAGGGCTTGTAGGTTCATCAAGAACCCTAGGTACCCAGAGCCAATAAAAGAGCTGCACCTTGCAATGGGTTTTCATTCTATACCGGGTATACAGCAATTAATTTGCTGAAATATAAAACGTGAAAAATAGGTATCAAGAAAATCTTAGTATTTCCAAAATCGCCACAAGATAAGGTGTTAAGAAGCAGTGGTTATTGCACATCTCTGAATTCCAGGGTACCCATACTAACATGTGAATTACAGGGCATGTCTCAAATAGATGTCTTTTTTACACACTGTCTTACATTTGGAAGGAAAAAATGTAGAGAATGACAAGGGGCAATAACACTTGTTCTGCTATTCTGTGTTACCCCAAGTCTCCCGCTAAAAAATTGTACCTCACTTGTGGGGGTAGGCCTAGCGCCCGCGACAGGAAATGCCCCAAAACACAACGTGGGCACATCACATTTTCACAAAGAAAACAGAGCGGTTTTTTGCAAAGTGCCTAGCTGTGGATTTTGGCCTCTAGCTCAGCCGGCACCTAGGGAAACCTAGCAAACCTGTGCAGTTTTGAAAACTAGACACCTAGGGGAATCCAAGATGGGGTGTCTTGTGGGGCTCTGACCAGGTTCTGTTACCCAGAATCCTTTGCAAACCTCAAAATTTGGCCACAAAACACTTTTTCCTCTCATTTTGGTGACAGAAAGTTCTGGAATCAGAGAGGAGCCACAAATTTCCTTCCACCCAGCGTTCCCCTAAGTCTCCCGATAAAAATGGTACCTCACTTTTGTGGGTAGGCCTACTGTCCGCCAAAGGAAATGCCCCAAAACACTATCTGGACACATCAAAATTATCAAATACAAAACAACCTGCTTTTGCGGGGGGCACCTGCATTTTTGGTCCTGGGCTCAGCAGCCATCTAGGGAAACCTACCAAACCCAGACATTTCTGAAAACTAGACACCCGAGGGAGTCCAGGGAGGTGTGACTTGCGTGGATCCCCCAATGTTTTCTTACCCAGAATCCTCAGCAAACCTCAAATGTAGCTAAAAACATCATATTTTCCCACATTTCTGTGTGGGATCACTGCACTGGGACAAATTTCATACAACCCAACGTTCCCCTCAATCTCCCGGTACAAATGATACCTCATTTGTGTAGGTGGGCCAAGTGCTTGTGACAGGGAAGAGCCAAAAACATGTCTAAATTGAGGGGGAATCAAAGCGGGTCCAAAATGGGCAGTTTGAAAAAAATAATTTTTAGGCTGACAAGTGCAGCAGAATTTTTATCGGTATAGATGAGACAATGCTGGGTGGTAGGAATTTTGTGGATTCCTGCTGATTCCGAAAGGTTCCTTCACAAAAACGTGGGAAAAATGTGTGATTTCCAAGCAAAGTTGGAGGTTTGCAGGACATTGTGGGTAATAAAATGGTGTGGGGTGCATGTGAAGCACACCACCCTTGAATCACCCAGGTGTTTAGTTTTCAGATGTGTCTAGGTCTTGTAGATTTTTCAACATGGCAGCGTCCCAAAGTCCATAAAGTGCAGCCCTCACCATTCCAAGTGGGACGATTTTGAGAGTTAGCCAAGCTCTCATGGCCCAAATGTAAAACTAAAACCCAAAATAATCAAATGTCTTCTTGTTTGCTGTGGGATAAGATGTTTTAGAGTGCGGGGGAGAGCTGAAAGACTGTTACCCCCATCAGTTGAGGTGGGGGCATAACCAGGCCCATACTGGTTGGTAGCTACCACCCCACTATTTTTTTTTTTATTCCCTGGCATCTAGTAGACTTTCTGCCCTCCCCCCCCCTCGGGGTGTGGATCAGGGGTAATTGCTCCATCTGCCCAATGGTCGGCAGAACAACTTTGGCACCATTTATTTGGGGTGGGGGTATGGCCATACCCTCACCCTCTTATTTTGGAGAAAAAAAACGTCCCTGGTTGCTGGTGGGCTTTCTGCCCCCCTTGGGCGCAGATGGGTCTTCCAGAAAGAGGCCAATCTGCCCCCAAGGGTGGCAGATATGGCCAACAGTAATGTGCTTCCATGGGGAGCGACCATTACCCAAGGGGCTGCCCCCCTAAAGAAAACACACACATACACACACACCAATCCCTGATGCCTAAGTGGTTTCTGCCCCCCCGGGGGCAGATCGGACTAATAGAAATACGCCGATCTGCCCCAAAGGGGAGCAGAAATGGCCAAAAATAAATTTGCCCCCCAGGGGAGCAACCCTTGTCTAAGGCGTCGCTCCCAACCTCCAAAAAACAAACCACAAAAAAAAATGATCCCTGGTGCCTAGAGGCTTCTGCCCCCTCGGCCTAATAACAATAGGCCGGAAATGACCTAAAATAAATTTGCTACCCTTCCCTAAGGGGTCGCTCCCCTTGCGTGAAATTGGCGCCAAAAAAAATCCCCGGTGCCTAGTGGTTTCTGCCCCCTTGGGGCTGATTGGCCCAACAAAAATTGGCTGATCGGTCTAAATCCAATTTCCCCCCAAGGGAGCGACCTTTGCCTAAGGGGTCGCTCCCCACCTCTAAAAAACAATTAAAAAAAAAAATTATCCCTGGTGCCTAGAGTTTTCTCCCCCCCCCCCCGAATAACAATAGGCCGATCTGCCTCCGGGGGGGGAGCAGAAATGGGCTAAAATAAAATACCCCCCCCCCCAGGGAGCAACCCCTGCCTAAGGGATCGCTCACCTTCTGTGAAATCGCCATAAAAAAAAACTCCCTGGTGTTTAGTGGTTTCTACCCCCCTTGGGGGCAGACTGGCCTCATAAAAAGTAAGCCGATCTGCGCCCAAGGGGGGCAGAAATGGCCTAAATATAATTTGCTCCCTAGGGGAGCGACCCTTGCCCTAAGGGGTCACTCCCCAACTCTAAAAAACAAAACAAAAAATGATGCCTAATAACAATAGGCCGATCTGCCCCCGGGTCCGCTTTACGATCCAGCTTCTGAAATGCTCTGAGAGACTTCAAAGAGAAGAAAATTCCTTTCCTTCCCTTTGAAGCCTCTCAGGCCTCCATCACATGATCGGAAGAGAAATGCAAAGCATTTCTCTTCCGATCACGATGGGGAAGTGGCCTCTGATGAGGGCAGCGCGGGAATGTGCACTGACGTCATCAAACGTCACTGGGAGGTGGAAGGGGTGGTTGGGGGTGGAAGGGGAAGGGCTTCCCCTTCCATCCCTGCCTTGGGGGGGATGGGAGGGAAACCCACAGAGGGAGCGCTAGCGCTCCCTCTGAGCTCCATGCCGAGGACGTAATGGTTACGTCCTCGGCACAGGAGCACTGTGATGGTGGACGTAACCATTACGTCCCCGGTACAGAAGGGGTTAAATAGCACCAGCAGGCAAGATGGTGGCCGCAATGTGAACATTCTCGCGAGGCCACTGAAACTAAAACTAAATGGGACAAATGTACACAAACAAACACAAATGAAAATAGCACACACATTGTTTATTTGGTTTTCTTTTTCCTAGCTTGTCTTGTTATGCCAGCATGTGTGCCAATTTATCCTGTATGCCAAAATGTGTGCCTCACATTACCCACTGGCTTAGTAACAGTACAACCTATATGATGAAGCGTCTGGTAATTGAAGAGGAGTACAGACTTCCATGTTTTTTTAGTGTATAGGACATCAAATCAAATCAAGTAAATAGTAGGTTAGCAGTTGAACCACCAATGCACACATAATGTACGAGCACAGGATTAATACAACATGTTAGTCTCTGGGGATCCTGACAACCAGTTGCACTCACCAAGCACACGTTTGGGGCATAGGGGAGCCCCAGGGCCCCTGTGGCCCCAGCCGGCTCTCCGCATGCTGTGGGAGTGTTGCATTGCTCCTGCTGAGAGAGAGCACCCACGTTTGCTGCTCCATCCAGGAAGGAGCAATTTGTAGTTCTGTTTCCCTGGTCCTCAAGTCGGCTCCCAGCTTTCATGGGCATTTTTAATGGACACCCACTACTTTTTTGTTGGGGCTGCGGGTGGAGCCCCAATGCTACTGCAGCCCCAGCCGCCCTTCCGCCTCCAGAGGGAGCCGGCATTGCTCCTGCCCGCAGAGAGCAGCTAAAAATGCTGCCCCCTGTGGACAAAGCAATCTTTTCATGTGTTTCCCTGTCTGCTTCAGTGAAGGCAGGGAAACAGATGTAAAGTCCACTCCCATTGGGCGGGAGCATTTTTCATGCTCTCGTCTGTTGGGAGCGGTCTTAGTATTTGCTCTCTCTTGGCAGAGCTTTGAAATTTCTTCCTCCAAGCAAGAGCAAGCACAGGTTTCCCTGCCCGCACCAATGCAGGCAGGGAAACTGCTATGTCCTGGGGAAGCGCACCCTGGATCATAGCTGAAGCAGGCCCTGGGGGATGGGGTCCCCAGGGGCATTAATGGGTCTGAGAGAGCGGGCCGTGTGGTGGGCATATCACCTGTCACAGAAAAGGTCCCAAAAATGTAATGTGGAGACATCCATATTTTTCCATTGATTTTCAAACTTTGTGGAAATGTTATTAGCTGTGGTATTTGGGCCCGGGGTCTGCAAGTACTGAGAGAAATCTACCAACCTAAGACATTTCAGAAAAATAGCCACATGGTGCAGTCCAGGATGGTGTGGCTTGTGTGGCCCCTGCTACTTTTTCTTACCTAGAATGCCATACAAACTTAAAACTTTGGGTAAAATCACAGATTTGAATTGTATTTCTGTGAAAGTTCAAGAATCTGTGGGAATTAACAAAAGCCATGCCACGCAGCGCTTCCACACTTTTTCCCAATAAGAATAGTACCTCAGATGTGAAATCAATGTAGTCTTTCAATGTGATCTTCACATGGTTAGTTTTTTGTTTGTTTCTTATGGCGTGCATTAGGTCCACCCACACAAGGGGTGTCAAGTGTTTTTACTGGGAGAAAGGTGGGGCATCATCCTAGCTTGACATCGTGCTGTACCGCCAGGCTTTCTGCCACTTGGGGAATGCAGAATGGGGGTTTTACCCACTGCCTAAATTAGGTCCAAAGTAATCCAAATTTTCTCTTGCCTCATGTAGAGACGGCTTTAGTATTCTTAGGCTATACCCCAGGGGGAAGAAAGACTGTTTGGGCTCCAGTGAGGGGGGTGTACTTGATGCCAGAATGGATCTCCCTGAAAAACAAAAAACTATGGGCCTGAACTACACAGTGGATGAAATGTCCCGGTTTGAGGTCTGTTATACCCTTAATCAGGTCCACCCTGTGCTGACCTGAACAGTGTGCCTGATACAAAAAAATCTCTGTCCTCAGTCCAAGCACAAACTCTAACAATGCACAAAAAAGTAAGGAGCAGGCATTAGTGAAACCTCTGCAGTACCTTGTACAAGACCAAGGGTAGGCAGACAGACTGTTCGGCCTTTACTGATATGGGTATGGGCTGATGTCTAGATGTGCCAGCCCACACCCCATCCTCGTCTTTAAAAAACAAAAAATGCTTATGGTTAGGGCCCTTTCCACCACTTTTTTTTAGGGGGGGCAGATTGAAGATAAACACCAATCTGTCTTCCAAGGGGCATAAATAATGTGGGGATCTTGCTGGGTGGGGGGAGCAAATGTCCATGCTCCCTTCGACTGCTCTCTTCATCTTAAAACGTCCATGGTAGCCCAGTGTGTTCACCCATGTTCTGCCACCATCCCTCTTGTGGCGATCCCTGAGCAGAGATCCACTAGAGAAGTACCTTTGGAAAAGGAAGAGTCTCCCCTTTCTAATACCGTCCCTCCTGTAGTGATTGGTGCTCGGGATGCTGAGATATGCCACCGAACAACGATCAAACTGAAAGCGGCTGCAACCTAAAGCCTCAGTTAGTTTCAGTTTTAGTTTCACAAGCTCTAGCACCCTATACATCAAATTAAAATAAAAAATCTTGGACCCTAAGGAAAGCTCTTCCTTTCCATTAGTGGTAGGACATGTCATTCATGCCCGTCACATAGAAGAGGTAGTGTGGAGCAGTGCTTAATTTGTGCTTGTTGTTTCAGGTGCAGAGCACCAGCACTTATTTTTTGGGCCGGCACTTATTTTACTGCCTCACGCATTTACTGCGAGCAAAAGACACATATGGGAAAGACGGAGGAAGAGAAAAACGAAAAAGCGTCGCAAAGGGAGAAAGCAGAAGGCTGCAGAGTGAGCTGAAAGGACAGGGAGTGGCTGTAAAAGGAATGAATAGGCCCGAGATGGCTTCAGGATTACGCTGCCTCAGTATTCCGTGCTCAGACATTTAATTGCAGCAGCCGCGTGTTCAAGAGGAGGGCTGTGGGCACCGGCACGTTTTTATTTACAAATAAAGCACTGGTGTGGGGGGAGTGAACATCATGTCCTCCAAACAAAAGGTAAAAACATTTTATATGCTAATGAATTTGGGGCAGTTTAATTTCAGTTATATCATTTCCAATGTCACCACTGATGCCATCAATGATGTAATTTCGTGAGTGATTTAGTATGAGAGGTTAGAAGCAATACATGGCAGGGGCGGAAATTATAGTTAGCCAGTTAGTAAACTGGTGACAAGTTTTTCGGGGTTTTTAAGCTTTAGTTTTTATCTTACTCCAACTCCAACGTCGTTTTATCCTTCGTTTCTTATATATCTATTCACTCATGATAACAACACCAGTAATCTGTTCATTTACCACTGCTGGGTCTTTTGGTGTCTACCTTCTCAGTATCAAAAAAATGTGGAAGGTTCTTTGTTGCTTTGAAATTGGAGCAGCCTTCAGAAATAACTACACGTCATCTGGGGTCTTATCGGTGAAGGAATTGACTGCAAAAACGTGCACCTGCGTTGCTATATTATTTCCTATCAAGCAAAACGAACACCAGGAAAATATTGGCGGAGCAACACTGCCCTCTGCTGGTTTCTTGATTGTTTGCTCCGATATGTGTTTTGTCCGATCCATTTTAGCAAAAAACAAGTCCCATAATAAGCAGCTTAAAAACACGTGTCAAAACGAAGTCTGTAGTTTGCTATGAAACCAAACTATCTGTGTAAAAATGTTGGTTTCACATTACCCACAGAAAAGCCATAAATAAGGGTAAAATGCGGAGCTAGAGCGGCAGAGGGTTAGAGAGTGCGTTGGAAGGAGAACGAAACAAGAGAGATGGCGAGAACGGTGGAGAGACAAGGAAAGAATGAGAGAGATAGAGAATGAGACGAAGAAGACATAAAGAAATAAAAGAGAGGGGTATGAAAAACAAAGAGAGAGAAAAAAACAAATCAAGGCCAAAGTGAGGAGAACGAGGGTGGGAATGGAAGACAAAATAAAAGAGAGAAAGACATGAAGAGAGGGGAGGAGTCGGAAAGTCAGCGGTTCGAGCCCTGGCTGGTTTGAAGTCTTCTTGTCAGTTTGATCCTGTTGATTTTTCCCCAAAACAGGACGGCTGCCTTCTAGCCGTATTGAGAACACAAGTGGCTTCAGCTACATTGTCGAATTGCGACCTTGGTTAGGACTCACAAATGAGGTGCAGATTGACTCTTTGTGGGATCGAGCTCAGTTCAACGGTGTAACGCAAAATGATGACCCTCCCCCATGCAGAATGTGATGACACCTCACACATATTCATTAACCCTGCACCCTTGAAGGGTCTGGCGGCCTCTGGAGGGCTGGTGGCCCAATCATACCGCAGGGCCCGTGACTCGGGACGTGCTCAACTCCCCCCCCCCCCCCTTTTCTTGGCGTGGGTGGTCTACTCAGGGAATAGAAAATATTCTAGGAGTACAGGCCAAGAAATTCTGAAATAGATGTGGCTAACTTTTACAATTCAAAGCAAACTATGTTAATGTAATGACTTAAAATGTTATAGTTTTGCTTCAGACTCTGAAGGGGAATTCATGAAATAGTCCCATACTTCCTGATGAGCTAAGCAAATCTGATCTTCTCCAATGACCAACTTATATTCTAGGTCATATTTTATGAGTAAGAATACAAAGGGAGAATAAAGGGTTACACAATGAAGTTGCAGAGACCAAATACTCTCTGGCAGCAGAGACCTTCCTTATGTTAGATCTTTGTGGATCAGGCTGTACATCGATTGCTCACTTAACAGGGTTCTTACAAGGTTAGATAAGAGACATATTCACAAGGTTACGCTCATTTGTACGTGTTTTGAACTGAGATGCCATAGTCTTACTAATGTCATAAAATTATTTAGCATTCTAGATGCTGAAATGCCTCAAAATGAATCATAAAATAATAGCATCAGGAGCAAGTGACATTTGGCACAGAGAAATTAGCAGTAGCAATGTGTCTTCAACCATGCATGAATTCTTTCTCAAATATAATCTTTAAATATAATATGAAACTACAATATGTTGGCCCAAGCATCACCTTCATATTTCCTGATGAAACATGCATTTGTGCCCAAATTCCAGCTTTGCCTGTACATATATAAACTAAATTCCCCTAAACAAAAACGTGTGTATCTTCTAAAAGTACATTTTTATCTCTCAGATACCAGTTTCATTTTTAGTAAATCCACAGAGGAGGTCTCAAATTACAAAGTTATAACTTTGATCAAAACATAGAATGTACTACTCCATATCGTGGACAAAATCTGCCTTTCAGACCCATGTATGACAAAATATGTCCATAATATAGTAGTGAAAAATAGCAAAGATCAGAAAAACCACATAATATCCGTTAGAAGCCTAGCATAAGCACTAGATGCCAGAGATGGCCACCATTATACATGGAATTGTGACAAAAGGATTCTGTCAATTTTGGCCCTGATGTCACACTCATCTAGCATGTGCACAGAGGGCTAGTCAGTCTCTCAAAATGCAAGGTCCAGGACCTGTCCATTGACCTAGAGGGATGCACCAAGTGTGCCCTTTTAGTGGACAAAGAAGTGCTGCCTTAGTCCTGGTTTATGCACACAGAGCGATGGTAGCAGTGTACCGTGTTTTGTCATGCTTTAATGTGAACACAACTTTTATATCTGTTTGTTAGGACAAGGCTTATCAGCCTCTCTCGGACAAAGTTCCACTGTTAAGTAAATCCCAGAACCTTGCGCTAAAATTCTGTGCATGAGTGGTGTGTGTGAATGCATTTGTGCTAGAAGGACTCTGTGAAGAGGCCAGTGGGATATATTTTTGATGCCCCTGATTTAGCATAACACAAGATGGAGGATGATAACAGTTTCCCCAGAGTCAGTCCTCACTTTTGTCTGTCCCTGATTATTGCTCCAGGAATGCTGATGGCAGCCCGGTAGAGAACGTTCACACTCCCTTTTCCCCCATATTGCGGATGCTCTAGTATGGAAGCAGACCAAGTGCTACCTGCTATGAGATGCAACTTTACACAAAGGCTGCGTCTTCAGAACAGCCTGAGAAGGATAACTGAAAGTAAAGCTCCCAAACCAATTTTGAAGATTGAGACAGTGGCTCCACATCCCATCTCTAGGAAATGTGTATAAAAGTGATATCTAAACCACCTCATTTGCTTCCAGTTCCAAGGTCTTCAAGACCAAGGAAGGTAGAGCTCAACAGAAAGTTCAAAGGACTGCTGTGTGACCATGACCGGTGGCTGAAATCCAGTCTCCCAGAGATGAGTGGACATCACAAGCAGTCTACTCTTTCTGCTGGGGGAGGTGAGGTCTGCCCAGTGACTAGTCCCCTGCCAGGTGCAGAGAGAGGAAAAGAGTCTGCCTTGACCTGCAGGAGAAGAGAATGTCCAGGAGGAGAAACCCAATGCGGAATGCCTGAGAGTGTGCTCCTGGGGTGACCCTTGCTGCACATGTATCCCCAGGCCTTCTCCTTAGTTCCGATTAAGAAGCTGCGACTAAAAAGACTGGCAAAATTAACCATCGGTGTGACAGAATCAGCACCACTGCTGCTGAAGAAGAGTTGATCAGGATAAACAGGAAACAACTGCCAGAAGCATCCACCTGTGGACACATCAACCTGGCAGAGGGTTGCCACTACCTTGCACTGGGATTCGTTTGCACTAATGAAGAAGAGAGCCGCAACTACCGTCCCATGAGATTTGTCTGCACCAGCCTAGAGGAGGGCCACAACTGCCGAAGGTGATGAGATCACTATGCCAAGGCCAGCATCTGTCCTGCCAAGAGGCCGCACAAGTCGAAAACTTGCTCTGCACTCAACCTCCTTATTTGACCAGAAAGGAGACCACAAATGATACCGTGGGTGCCTGCAGAGCAATGAAGTGAGCATAGGGACCTGAGACTGATTCTGCTTATTAACCATAATAGGGGTAAGATCAAAACAACTGGTTGAGCATTTAAACCTGTGAGGAACATTATCTGTACCAGAGCCTAATTCTCGCCTTTGCTAGAAACTGCTGGCTACTGAAACATGCAGGGGCTCCGAAGTGTGGAAAAAGACTTGAATAGAAAAAAGTGGGGTTGCACCTATGAGTGGGACAGAATTGTGATCCAGAAAAACACCCACAATTGAATTATGTATTTACTTCGACTGTGTGATTATAAGTATTTCTTTAACAAAGAGACAAGCACTGGGCTGGCCATTGAGTTACTGTGTTTGTTGGTTAATGGTTGAGTTCTGAGCTCTTGCCCTACACACTACTTTCCCGTAAAGCTTGTGACTGCACATCCTTGCTACCCTAAGTCAAGTACAGACTGGGTTGTACTTGGTCCAATGTAAACAGCCACAGTAGGATGCGCCCGAGGACAAACGATGGCAAATAACCTCAACCACCACAACTGGGGTCAAGTTACCCATGTCTGCCTTGTGGCCCCTAAACAGGGTTTGAAACACAAAGTATGCCAATAAGGACCACCTAGATTATTTACCTCAATCCTTTCTACTTGTACCACTGACTTGTCACATTTTCTCTCTCTTATTCATCTCTCTCATTAAATCTCCTCCATTTCTCAGTTTTACCTGTCTCCATTTTCAAGCTTCTGTTTCACTTAAATTCTTTCTCGTATCTGTAGTTTGCTCTTTCTCTGTTATCACCAGTTTTCCTCTTTCCATCTTTTTATCTCTTTCTAATTCTTTTGTTCTAGTGTGTTTCCCTTCTTTTCTTTCATCTTCCTTTTTCTTTGTTTTCTTCATTCTTACTCAACTTTGATTCTTCTTTCCTTATCCATCTTTCTTTTCATCTTGTTTTATCTCCAAAGATTTCTTTGCTGTCCCTCGTTATACTCTGACCACATACAGCTTAAGCTGTTTCACAGACCTTCTATCACCACTGAGCCAATGTCTTGTTTGGTTAAGACTCACTTAGGCGTTGACTTCTGGGGCTGTCTGTCACATTTTGGTATTAGCACATGGTATTTTAAGGATCAGTACACTTTTCTTTTTTATAGTTTGAATTTGGGTCAAAAGTAGATAATTTTCTTTTTTTGCCATTGGTTGCATCAGCTCAGCCCTATACAATTTTCAATACTGCCACAAAAGCTATTAGCAATATTATCCATTTGTGAGAACCTGGGTTGTTGTTTGAGAGGGGTGTTAACCCTGCTCAAGCAACAGCCAAAATCCCTGGCAAAGTAAACCACAAAAGTCACTAAATTAACTTGTGCTCATCCCTCTGATAGCCTTGCACAAAGGCAGTCAGGTTTAGCTTAGAGGCAATGTGTAACGTATTTATGCAACACATAAGCAGGATTAAAGTGAAAACACAACACAGGCAAAATCCCAAACAACTTTAAAAAAGAGTGAATTTTAATATAGCATTTGACACCAAAATGACAAAAATCCAATTAGTAGATCTAGAGTTATGAATTTTTAAAGTTTACGCTAAAAACTAGCGCCTAAAAGATCAAAGCACGAACTGCAGTCAATTAGTTATGCTAGACCAGGTCAAAAATGAAAAATATGACAGTCTGCAATGGAACATGAGTCGAATACAAGAAGTGGATTAATCCCAGTCAGAGCTTACCTTCAGAGTTGTAAGAAATTTGAAGAAAAAGTATTTGATAAGGTAGAAGTTCAGTGGGGCAACGGGCGCAGGGGTTTTTCCAGGAGGAAGCGTTGTCATTGGGAAGCTGCTGGACAAAGTCACGGTGAGGAGTTCTACATTTGGACGTACTCTCTTTTTTTGAAAGTTGAAACTCTCCATCGGAACAAACCCGGAGGCTGTAGCCAAGGAGTGTTCCAAGAGGCCAGATATCCCTTTGGCGAGGGACCACTGAACAGGATTTGCTGCTGCGGAGAAAAACATCGCAGGAGCTGCCACTAAGTCAGGCAACCTACCATGCACCTTGGGTGGACAGACAAGCAGGTTGGTTCCAGGCTCCTCTCGGTTCTCAGAGCATTTTTTGGCCGAAACCTTTCTAAGTCCAATGTTTTGGATTTTTGCTCTCTGGGCACCTTCACCACCACCAAGGGTCCAGGACTGGAGGGGCACCACTTTGGGGATTAGGACTCACTCAGGCGGGAGTTCACGATGGTTGTAGTCTTTTCTGTCCCTGAGGGTCAGATCAGGAGACCAAACAACTAACCCTTGGAGTCACTCTGGTAGTCTTGCATTCAAGAAATGGAACAGGGGTCAAGCAGTAGCGCAGGCCTCTGAGGGTTCACAGCAGGCTTCAGGCAGTGAAGCAGTCCTTCCAGGTGATGCAAAGCAGACTTCTGAAGAACACAGCAGACCGCAGCAGCAGGCAGTCCTCTGAGTTCTTCCGTAGATCCAGGGAGTGAACTGAAGAGTGGGTCTAAGGGTCCTTAGTTTTATACTGGGTGCCTTCTTTGAAGCGGGAGACATTCTAGAGAATTCCTTTTGAAGTGAACAAGGTTTCCTGACTCCCCTGCCATGGATTCAAGTAGGCTGCATGAACAATGCAGTGGTGTCAAGTCGTTTGTGTGAAAGGAGGGTAAAGCCTATTCAGTTGTAAGTAGGGCTGTGCCCAACTTCGCCCCCAATCCTGCCACTGATGGCCAATCCAGGCGCACATAATCCCTCTATTGTGTGGCTGTCTGGGAGGAGTAATCAAAGTCCTACTGCCAACTACGCCAAGTCATATGACCCAGGCACCAAATAGTTAGGGCTTTCTAAAAGTGGCATTTTCAAAACTGTAGCTTAAAATCAAACTTTACCATGAAAAAGAGGATTTTAAATTATGATTTCTCAGACACCAAACATGAAATGTTTATCTGTTCTCAATCAAATGTTAGCACATATTAAAAATAATAAGGCAACCCAATGTTATCCTATAGGAGAGGTGGGCCTTCCAGTAGTGAAAAATGAATTTACAAGTTTTTCACTACCAGGACATGTTATTCTTAAAAGTACATGCCCAACCTTTTAATTACAATGCACCTTGCCCCATGGGCTTCCTAGAGCCTACGTTAGGGGTAACTCATATGTAATAAAAGTGGAGTTTAAGGCTTGACAAGAGATTTTTTTGCCTAGTCAAATTGGCAGTTTAAAACTGCATTCAGTCAGCCCTGGGAGAGGTTTTAAGTGGCTATTTAAGTGGTTGCCACAATACGTTCTGCAGGTCCTCTAGTAACATTTGATTTAAAGGCCCTGTTTATATGATATACCACTTTACTATGGACTTATAAGTAAATTAAATATACTGATCAGGTGTGAGCCAATGTTACTATATTTTAGGAAGTGAGCACAAGCACTTTAGCACTGATAAAGTGCACAGAATCCTAATGCTGGCAAAAATGAATTCACAAACATAGGAGGGTAAAGGTGAAATAGGGAAGACCACCCTCAGGTTGACAGGTTAACACCATTATTGTAGCAAAGCATTTAGAACTGGAAGGTGCTCCATCTCCTGATTGACAGTAGTGCTAAACAAAATGGTTTGGTTTTGTTTTTCCCCTGGACTTATTGTTAAAATCTAAACTTTTTCTATGTAGATGCTTAATAATCAACACATGAACAACAGATATAAACTCAATCTCAAACAATAACCAATTATGTTCCAACCACAATATCTAGAATCTCATAAATATTTAATAAAATACACATAAAGTACTAGTGAGAATTGTTAACCGGTTCTGTGCCCTGGACGAGGTGACCTCGTCCAGGGCTACAGTTCCCGTGTGCCTTGGACGAGGTCACCTTGTCCAAGGCACACGGGAACTTGGGGGAGCGCTAGCGTGCCCCCACCTGTGCACCCCCCTCCCCCCCAAGGCGGGGATGGAAGGGGAAGACCTTCCCCTTCCAACCCCGACCCCCCCTTCACCCCCCCCTGTGATGTCAGCGCGCGAGCGCGTGCTGATTTGTCACAGGGGCCTCCCCCATCGCGCTGGAAGCTCTCCAGCGCGATTGAAAGAGAAATGCAAAGCATTTCTCTTTCAATCACTGGGAGAGGCCCGGAGGGGCTTCAAAGGGAAGGAAATGTATTTCCTTCCCTTTGAAGTCCCTCCCAGCGTTTCAAAATCCGGATTGCTTCTAATCCGGCTTTTGAAACCCCACTAGACACCAGGGATTTTTTTTCCCCCAGAAATTTACATAAGGGAGCGACCCCTTGGGCAAGGGTCGCTCCGGGGGGGGGGGCATTTTTCGGAAAGGCCTTTCTGCCCCCCCTGGGCCGATCTGCCTCCAGGGGGGGCAGAAACCTCTAGGCACCAGGGATCTTTTTTTTTTTTTTTTTTGTTATGTTTTTTTTTTTTTTTTGGTGGGGAGCGACCCCTTATGCAAGGGTCGCTCCCCGGGGGGGCAAATTATATTTAGGCCATTTCTGTCCCCCTTGGGGGCAGATTGGCCTATTTTGATGAGGCCAATCTGCCCCCAAGGGGGGCAGAAACCACTAGACACCAGGGAGTTTTTTTTCTTTGCGTGAATTTCACGCAAGGGGAGCGACCCCTTAGGCAAGGGTCGCTCCCTGGGGGGGGGTGATTATTTTAGGCCATTTCTGCCCCCCCGGGGGCAGAAACCTCTAGGCGGCAGGGCAATTTTTTTGGGTGTGTTTTTTTTTTGTTTTGTTTTTTTTAGAGGTGGGGAGCGACCCATTAGGCAAGGGTTGCTCCCCTGGGGGGCAAATTGTATTTAGACCATGTCTGCCCCCCTTGGGGGCAGATTGGCTGATTTTTAGGTCAATCTGCCCCCAAGGGGTCAGAAACCACTAGGCACCGGGGATTTGTTTTTTGGCGCCAATGTCACGCAGGGGGAGCGACCCCGTAGGCAAGGGTCGCTCCTGGGCAGGGGGGGTTTGGGGGGTCAAATTTGTTTTTGGGCATTTCTGCCCCCCCCCCCCCGGGCCGGCTGAGCTAGAGGCCAAAATCTACAGGTAGGCACTTTGCAAACAACACCTCTGTTTTCTGTGAAAAAATATGTTGTGTCCATGCTGTCTTTTGGGCCATTTCCTTTCGTGGGCGCTAGGCCTACCCACAGAAGTGAGGTACCATTTTTATCGAGAGACTTAGGGGAACGCTGGGTGGAATCAAATTTGTGGTTCCTCTGAAATTCCAGAACTTTCTGTCACCGAAATGAGAGGAAAAAGTGTTTTTTTAGCCCAATTTTTAGGTTTGCAAAGGATTCTGGGTAACAGAACCTGGTCAGAGCCCCACAAGTCACAAGTCAGATTCCAGAACTTTCTGCCACAGAAATGTGAGGAACATGTGTTTTTTTAGCCAAATTTTGAGGTTTGCAAAGGATTCTGGGTAACAGAACCTGGTCAGAGCCCCACAAGTCACCCCATCTTGGATTTCCCTAGGTCTATAGTTTTCAGAAATGCACAGGTTTGGTAGGTTTCCCTAGGTGCCAGCTGAGCTAGAGGCCAAAATCTACAGGTAGGCACTTTGCAAAAAACACCTCTGTTTTCTTTCAAAAAATTGGATGTGTCCACGGTGCGCTTTGGGGCATTTCCTGTCGCTGGCGCTAGGCCTACCCACACAAGTGAGATATCATTTTTATCGGGAGACTTGGGGAAACCCTGGGTGGAAGGAAATTTGTGGCTCCTCTCAGATTCCAGAACTTTCTCCACAGAAATGTGAGGAACATGTGTTTTTTTAGCCACATTTTGAGGTTTGCAAAGGATTCTGGGTAACAGAACCTGGTCAGAGCCCCACAAGTCACCCCATCTTGGATTCCCCTGGGTCTCTAGTTTCCAGAAATGCACAGGTTTGGTAGGCTTCCCTAGGTGCCGGCTGAGCTAGAGGCCAAAATCTACAGGTAGGCACTTTGCAAAAAACACCTCTGTTTTCTTTAAAAAAAATGGGATGTGTCCACGTTGTGTTTTGGGGTGTTTCCTGTCGCGGGCACTAGGCCTACCCACACAAGTGAGGTATCATTTTTATAGGGAGACTTGGGGGAACATAGATTAGCAAAACAAGTGTTATTGCCCCTTGTCTTTCTCTACATTTTTTCCTTCCAAATATAGGAGAGTGTGTAAAAAAGACATCTATTTGAGAAATGCCCTGTAATTCACATGCTAGTATGGTCACCCCGGAATTCAGAGATGTGCAAATAACCACTGCTCCTCAACACCTTATCTTGTGCCCTTTTTGGAAATACAAAGGTTTTCTTGATAGCTATTTTTTACTCTTTATATTTCAGCAAATGAATTGCTGTATACCCGGTAGAGAATGAAAACGCACTGCAGGGTGCAGCTCATTTATTGGCTCTGGGTACCTAGGGTTCTTGATGAACCTACAAGCCCTATATATCCCCGCAACCAGAGGAGTCCAGCAGATGTAACGGTATATTGCTTTCGATAATCTGACTTTGCAGGGAAAAGTTACAGAGTAAAACGTAGAGAAAAATTGATGTTTTTTTTCACCTCAATTTCAATATTTTTCTTTTTCAGTTGTTATTTTCTGTAGGAAACCCTTGTAGGATCTACACAAATGACCCCTTGCTAAATTCAGAATTATGTCTACTTTTCAGAAATGTTTAGGTTTCTGGGATCCAGCATTGGTTTCATGCCCATTTCTGTCACTGACTGGAAGGAGGCTGAAAGCACCAAAAATTGCAAAAATGGGGTATGTCCCAGTAAAATGCCAAAATTGTGTTGAAAAATTGGGTTTTTTGATTCAAGTCTGCCTGTTCTGAAAGCTGGGAAGCTGCTGAGTTTAGCACCGCAAACCCTTTGTTGATGCCATTTTCAGGGGAAAAACCACAAGCCTTCTTCTGCAGCCACTTTTTCCCATTTCTTTGAAAAAAACAAATTTTTCACTGTATTTTGGCTAATTTCTTGGCCTCCTTCAGGGGAACCCACAAAGTCTGGGTACCTCTAGAATCCCTAGGATGTTGGAAAAAAAGGACGCAAATTTGGCTTGGTTAGCTTATGTGGACAAAATGTTATGAGGGCCTAAGCGCGAACTGCCCCAAATAGGCAAAAAAAGGACTGGCCCAGTAGGGGGAAAAGGCCTGGCAGCGAAGGGGTTAATATAGTTTAGCATCCATTGAACCAAATACATCATCAAAAACATTTGGTCCAAAAATAACAGAGCGACCAATTCTATGCAATAAAAATATTAAAGTTATTTTGTCTACAATACTAGTGACATTTGTTAATATAGTTTAGCATTCCATTGGACCAGATACACCATCAAAACATTTGGTCCAACAACGACAGACACCAACTGCAGCCAACCAAAATACTAGAAACGTTATTGTGTCGACAGGACCAGAGAGAGGGAGAGGGGGAGAGAGAGAGAGAGAGAGAGAGAGGGAGGGATTCTTTATTGCTTGATTTCTTAAAATCGGTGCCTGACAGTATTAAAAATAAGTCCAAAATAACCACCCTGTGGCAACCAATACATATTGGATTTTAAATCGTTTTGCAAGATAAGTACACTAATGGCCTCTGATAAGCTCTACACTGCGGCAATGGTTACTAGCACCCTTGAAATTAAAAAACAAATAAAAAATACGGTTATCAAAAATGAATAGATAAAATAGTCCAGTGCCTCAGGGATTGCAGTGGTGTGATCGTCTCTAGTTGTGGTGGTTCAAGGTGGATCATCATTGTCTAAAAAGAGCTGTCCTTATAAAAAAACAGAATGGGGTGCATCAGCCAGCAGTGCATTGTATAAGTTTACATTAAACCATATCAAATACCTTATGCAATAACAGGATCATAAAACTAGTATAAATACCCACAATCTGCTTTCAGCTCAAATTAAAAATTATTTAGAGAAAATAAAGTGAAGAATAATCTTGTGGGGTAAAAGTAGTGAAAAAAGACCTAAGAGCACTAAGCGACTACTGGGATAGAACTAGTTATGCCTGTTCCGGCCACATACACCACTCTTGCTTTGAGGGCTCGGCCCAATTAGCCGCCGGCCCTCTCTGTTGTCCACCAGAAATTTTTAAGGACCAGTAACTGAATTAAAACTAATATTCAGAACTTTGCAACTCACATTTCACGTGGGTAAACCAACCATGGAAAGTATAGTATTCTTTTCCTGCCCCAAGCAAGACAGTCACTATGATAATGTAGACCTGCAGACAAACTGTGTGAACCTCGCCGATCAGACAGGTAATTCAAAATGCCACTTTAAGGAGCAATTTATTGGGGCATCTTCCTTTTACTGCTAATCGGACAACATGTTTCAGCCCCCTCTGGTGAACTGAGTCATCCATGGGCTTTCATCACAACCTAACTGGTGACACTACAATGGCTACTCTATTTAGACCCTGTTAATAAAGTGGTAGTAGCTAAAGGTCCCACCTTACAACCTTGTCTTTGGTAGCATCATTGGTATCCTGTAGAGGAAAACCATAAAATCTGTATTACGATAATTAGGTTTTAAATCATGACACATTATACCAAGATTCTTACCAGCAGAAAAGCAACACCCTAAGTAGTACACTGCACGTACATATGGGCAATCAAATTATGTGAAAGCTGCTCACCTATATCTAAACCGCAGCAGTCTGCAAGGGACTGGCAGGAAGAACACAGCTTCTGCCCTGTGCAATGCGTTGCAAGATGCCGCGGCCAGTAAACCAAAAGACAGTAAGTTTAGTATTCATGTCCAAGTAATGTACATGCTTTCACTTGACACTGTTCATGTTTGTAGCCAGTATTGCCCAATTTTTTTTAATGCCACTGGCATTATATTAGAGGGACTCCAAGGTTTAGTTAGCTGGCCTCCTAATCAGAGCCTTAGGGATAGAAAAGGCTTCAACACTCTAGGACCCACATCTGGACCCAGCCTGAGTGAGTCCTGGCCCTCTAAGTGGTGCCCCTCAAATCTAAAACTTGGGACTCAGAACATTTTCTGCCAAAAAGTTCTGAAACCGGAGACTAGTCTGGGACCTACCTGTTCACCAATCTGCTCGAAGTGTATCGCCGGTTGGCCTGACTTTGCAGCACCTCCCACTACATTGTTCTCTGCATGCACCAGCAAATCCTGTCCAGCGGCTCCTCGCAGAAGGGGTATCCGGTCTTGTCGGCTAAAGCCTGCAGCATCATCCTGCTGGAGAGACTAAGGGGGTCATTCTGACCTTGGCGGTGCATGACCGCCATGGCGGAGTGCGGCGGAAGCACCGCCAACAGGCTGGCGGTGCTTCCTGGGCGATTCCGACCGCGGCGGTAAAGCCGCGGTTGGAAAAGGGAAGCCGGCGGTTTCCCGCTGGCCCAGGGAACCCGCCATGGCGGCGCTGCTTGCAGCACCGCCATGGGGATTCCGACCGCCTTCCCGCCGGCCTGTTTCTGGCGGTGTCCACCGCCAGAACCAGGATGGCGGGAACGGGTGCCGTGGGGCCCCTGGGGGCCCCTGCACTGCCCATGCCACTGGCATGGGCAGTGCAGGGGCCCCCTAACAGGGCCCCACAAAGATTTTCACTGTCTGCTTAGCAGACAGTGAAAATCGCGACGGGTGCCACTGCACCCGTCGCACCCCTTCAACTCTGCCGGCTCCATTCCGAGCCAGCTTCAGTGTTGAAGGGGCTGTCCCGCTGGGCGGGGCGGCGGTCTTCTGGCGGTCGGCCGCCGGTCGCGCGGGAAAGCCGGAATGGCCGCCGCAGTCTTTTGACCGCGGTGCGGTCTTTCGGCGGGAACCGCTTGGCGGGCGGTGACCGCCGACCGCTGCGGTCAGAATGACCCCCTAAGACTTTAAGTGTTGTAAAAATACTTTACACATTGCCGCTAGGTTAAGCTTGCCTGCTTTAATGCCATGCTACCAGAGGGTTAAGCACGGGTTAATTTACTGTCTTTCTGTGGTTAATCCTGACAGTGATTGTGACTGTTACTTGAGTGGAGTTTCATCCCCCTCAACCAACAGCCCAATTGCTCACTTAAATGTTTTTCATCTTTCGACACTTGCGGTGTTAGAGGGGGTGGTGTGGCAGCATGCGCGGGAGGGAATATTAATAGATTAAAAAATAATAATAATAAACTTGCCTGGGCCACCACTACCTGGAGAACCGCGCTGCTCCTCACCTCTGCCTGCAGGCACAGGCTCCCAGCCTGCCCTGTGGCCAATCCAGACGCTGCTCAAAACAGCATCAGGACTGGCTGTGCAGGCTCTCTCCAGCCCAGCAACCCAGCCCTGTGCGCATGTGTGTTTGGCCGGCCGTCTGTCTCAGGCCGGCCACACACATGCGCTCTGAGGGTAGTGCACAGAGCACTCGCCTCTGCTCGTCACAGCCTGTGGTCCGCCCCTTTCACAAGGAAGGGATAATAAACAGAGTTTATTATCCCTTCCTTGTGAAAAGATTGGAGCGGTTGCTGCTGGTGTTGGGTGACGCTCCTCCACTCTCACGGAGGAGCCGCCCCTGGTTTTAGATAGAAAACAACTGTAAAAAGAAGCTGAATGCAATTCATGGGTATCAGGGTTTTGTTGTGATAATAGTATACCTACAGCTGTTTCACAGCCATCTGTATCCACAATAGATGGTAACAATTCATCTGAATAGCTGAGTATATGGTCTGTGGTGAATGCCCTTTTCAGTTTCCCAAATCTCTCCTCATTCTTTTTCCCTAATCAAAAAGCAGATTCTTTTGAACTACTTCATGCTGCTACGAGTAATTAGTGAGTAGACCCCTTCAATAAATTGACAGTAAAAATTATAAAAGTCAAATCTCTTAACTTCTTTCACTGTCTGGGGTGTGTCCATTGTAATATAGTTGGAACATTGCCGTCGCAGTAAATGGAAGTCACACAGATGATGCAAATGAATGCCATTTGCTGAGATGAAATATTCAAAGGAGACAGAGATAGCATCAAATAAACACTTGGGAAGTTCTGCATATAGATGCTATTACTGCAAACATCGCATGACCATGCATACATGTTCCTTTTATTCGGTGGGGGTAAGAGGGAAAGAGAAGCATGCCATTCAGGTGCACCTCTATGAGCTGTGCTAGAAAATCACAGAAGACATCATTGATACAAATGTTGAAACACATGGGAGCTGCTGAAGCCAAACAGCACAACTAGGAATGTATTAATTAGTATTGTACACAATTTTCCACTCATCACTCACACAGATTCTGATTTTGTTGTAGGAACCCCGTAAGTGTAGCTTACTGACCAATTGTGCAGTCTTTAGTTGATTTACAGGTACTGAAATCAAAGGTAATGTGTGTCTACTCATTACGGTGAAGGCCTACAATTCCCTGTAGTCATATCAAGGGTGGAATTCTCCATTTGAATGCAGGAAAAACCTGATAGAGCCCAATGAAGTGAGGCGTAGGCCCCCTTACTTTGATTTTCCTCACAGTAGTTCTGCAGCTCTTTTTCTTCTCTCTGAATCAATGCATTTATGCATCCATGCAGTATTTTTGCACCAGTCCTGAATTCAGTGATGGATCTACAAGGACATGGAGGTGGTAGAGGATTAGCCCTGTCTCACTGAAAATATCTTCAAATTTCTTGAATTTCATAAGTAATATTGTATGAATCCATAGAAAGCTGGAAACAGCAGCAGTAACAATTAGAACAACTGTGTTTCTGGAAGTGATAGGAAGAGAAGCAAGTGTATACCTTAATCGAATCAATGGAAGGATGTCTTCTTCTGCATGCAGTGGTAGCCAGGACGGAGAAGGTAGGTGCATGGATTATATCAATGGACAGTTGTTCTGCATGCCCAATTCGTGTTGGACTTGGACGTGATCAGGAGACAGCCCATCAACATGCAGTTGCCAGGCAAGGATCTACAAAACCTAGCTCTTTATATATTGAGTCTGCCTCTCAGCCCTAAAGCAGAAAAGGAAACTGCCCGTAATAAGGATCAACCTGCCAGACCTGGGATCACCAGGTCATTTTGCACAGGTTTATCCCGATTCCTGGAAAGGGTGATACAGATATTTACTACATGCTCGAAGTCTGTTAGATATACCTTTTTTTGTGTGGAGAGGTGGGGTGAGCTGTGCAGGTCAAGGGGTGTAGGCTGGGGGTTCGAGAAAGGCCATTTGAGGAGCGGGAGGCTGCACTCAGAGGAATATTGTTTGCGCCAACCATGGTGCTGGGAGGAGGGCTGGCTTTGTCTTCTGCAATTTCTACACCTCTCCCAGCCTGAAGCGTTTACAGTTATGGATCATCACCTTTAAATCCAGCATAGTGTTACAGGACTTGGAAATTTCAGGTCTGGAAATATCAAACCTCTCTGAGTTGCCCAGAAGCTGTGTCAGCCTCCACCGGCGCAGGGGGATACCGCAAATAAATTGTAATGAAGGCCTGGTTCAAAAATTAAAAAATAAACATAGCAAGGTTTGTGAAATCATCAAAAATAGGTTTATAGGAGCATGGACATGGTATGAGTTTCAGCAAAAGTACTTCTGGGCAGGTCACCAGGTTCTAGGCAACCACTTAATTTGATTGCCTGCAGAGAGGCAGCACCTCCCTCCCCCCTTGCTACAATGTCGCTACTAGATCTGTTGTGCAAATGTGCTCCCAACAAATCTTTTACCAGCCCACTGGCTACCAAAAGAAGGAAAGCCAACTGTCAAAAGATGACAGAGCTTATAAGAAAGAGGCAGCCTATGCAGGAGCAGAAAAGACAGTGCTGTATTTCATTGGAGCCAGAAGAGAAGGACAAAAGCCTCTGAGGCCATTACCCATGGAAATCGTCACTGTAACTGCGCCAACGGGGGACACCCTTCAGTCATGTACACCTGGGAACGACGGAGACAGAATGAAAAGAGAACTAGAGGCCAGAACACAAGGAATAATGTGTTGGCAAAGTGTGTTTTGGCAAGTGGTAGTGGTGAATCACAATCATTCCCCAAGGGCAATAGCATGGAGGTGTTATAGATAGCAGCGGAGCAAAGTAAGGCCAAACATACAGCAAGAATTGAAGACGAGGGAGGGATGGTGTGCAGGCAGTCCCTGTAGCACCCGCACGCCACATCTCTTGCCCGCCTAGACACCGCCACTCTGGTCGAGTGGTGCTGTCGCCATAAAGCAGTCCTGAAGTGTATTTGGACCGTTTGTCGAATACTCGTTGGCCCAACTGAGGGAGCGGGGCTTTGGCATGCTCTGGAAACCAGCACTCTGTAGAGGTCAAAGCATGTGGTAGAAGGTTTAGAGGCAGAGGGTGGAAGACGAGTTAAGGCAGGGATTTTCAGATCTAGAGTGAAGGAAAATCGGGAACTCGAGGCAGATGATCTGATTGTTTTTCCTCTCACAATTAAGTTGATCACTCCTGGTGCCCTTCTTCCTGAAGATGGACTATGCTCTTTGAGTTTTGGACCTCACAGAAGTAAGGAGGGTATTGTTTGGTAGGGGAGGGAGCTCATCTGTGATTGCTTGTGATTTTTGTCACTGAAGCAACTCGACAAAAGCATGACATAAAAGGTAACTAAAGCAGGCTGTAAAATAAATAAGGAGACTCCCATATTGAAGCGTGCACAATCGGCCGGGGGTGGTTCGCAGGACTTTGGTATGAACCGACCCAGCAGCATTAAGTCAACAACAGTGGTGAATTCTCATGAAGTGCTACTGGCGGGCTAGTCAGAATCGGAGAGGGCAGACTCTGAGCTGGCATTGACTCTGCTGCTCAGCAACCAGAAACCACAGGACACCCCCACCAAGCTGCTAGGCCAGACATTGGTATGATTGGCAGCCCACAACTCCACAAGGGGCAAAGGGTGCCACCTGTGGGAGAAGGGCAGCTTCTTGTGGTGAGTTTAGACGATGAGGCATCGCAAATCAGAGAGGTTGAATCAAAAGCTCATGAGAGACGAGGAGGACAAGTAGGTCCACTTCTTGGCCCCAAAAAGAGTTCACTGGGGCTGGATGGGTTGCAAAATCAAACTGAGACTAACATGAGTAGCAGCGCGTTGTAGTTCTTTCCCCTGTTTAATAGAAACCCTAGAACCCCAAGTGATACATCTTTGCTGGCTTAGACTCCAGATTGGAGCAAACGCCTCCTGCACCCTTAAGCTCTGACATTCCACGAGGGCAAGCAGATTTGGAGGTTCAGAAACCCCTCCAGGGATGGGACTTAGACTTTGACAGTGGATCTAGCACATTTGAGTTATAGGGGGTACCACTCTAGCTGAAGATTCGAAAATAAATTATTTTCCTTCAAGGCATTTTATGCGAGATCCTTGACAAGATAAAAATCAATAAAAAATATGTAACAAGTACTTGCTAAGCAGGTTGCCCAGCATTTGTCCAACCTTGAGGGGAAAGTATCACAAGCTTGCGACAAGACGGAAAAGATGGAGCAGTGCATCTCGGGTTGTGAGGATTAATTGACCATGGCCTCCAGGACAATGCAGCTGATCGAGATACAGCTAGGGGCATTACAGATAAAGCAGGAGGAGTTCAAAAATCGTTCCCGAAGGTCTAACCTTAGAATCACAGGTATTCCAGAACATAAGGAGGATGCAGAGGGCCCAATCACCTTTGTGAATAATTTGATTAAGGAATACGTCCTCCCTGATTAGCTGTAGGATTTAACAATTGTACGTGTGCATTGAGTCCCTGCTTAAGTTCCAGCTAACTCTAAATATCCATGCCTGTTTTTGATACATTTTTCTGACTTTTGGGTCAAGGGGAAGGTTCTAGGAAAGCCAATTCAGGCGAAAGCAAGTTTCGAGAACAATGACAATTCGATTTGAATTTGCTCAATCATTACTCTGGAATCAACCTGTAGGAGAAAGGATGTTAAGGTTCTTCTCCCACCGTTTCGCCAGACGGGGTGCAGGCTATAATCATCCAGCTGGTCAAGATTACATTTCACTGAAAAAATAAAAGTGACTTGTGAGGGATAGATAGAAAGATGTATCTAGTCGAAAATAATACTTAAAATTATTATTGAACATTGGTTATTCCCTTAACCACATTTATCACTTGTATTGGTCAAATCATACCACCTCTAGAAAATAAGAGTCAGGTTTAATTAGTTTCTCCAAAATGATTCCATTTTTTTGATTATATACAAAGTGTAGTGTAAAATGGAAGATCCAGACTCCACATAACTTGTACACGCTACAGAAGGCCTAATTATTTATAGGCATAGATCAGTCTACAGGTAATCTAGTAGACTAGATGCCTAATGTCCACATGTTGTGCATCCACTGTGATTAGATTGGTTTTGTTAATATCACAAACCCTTCATCATTCGTTTGGGGACTCGTTAACAAAAGTTGACCATTGGCCTTTTCACTTCAGTCCTCCTCAGGACAATACAAGGAGTGTAAACCTTTGAATTATAAAGAAATATAAATCCCAATACCAAAAGTAATATTAGCTAAAATACACACACATCACTACATTACTCATGTTTTTTGTATATTATTATGGTATAAGTGCGGCACCACCGTACCTTTTCAATGCTTCAACTAACAAATGTCCATTGCATGCACATAAAGGATCACAGAACGTCCTTCAAAACGTGTGCCAAGTGACAGCATGCCTTTGTGGTACAAATAAAACGTTACTTGCTTAGTGCTAGGGATCCACACTGTTTATGGGGCAATTAAGAAATGACTATTCTAGCAAATTAGCCCATGATTAGTCGTGGCTTGCTAGATCCATGGCGCTCTGTGAATCCTTAGGTTCGATTGTATATTTGTTCAATTCTTCATTTCATTGCAGTTCAATAGATTAATCTCTCAAATTTTAGGACATTGCTTCTGGACCACTTTGTGGTTTCTCTCCACATAGAAATTAGATCAGCTAATAGTAGACGCAATAGATGGTGTTTTGATAGGTCCCTATTAGCCCAAAATAATTTGAAAATCGATGCAAGTAGTTTTGTCGAGGAACTTTAGTTTAGACTCAATGCAGATTCAGCCTCTTTAATGAATATTTGGGAAGCAACCATTTAAGGCCAGTTTTCTCAGACAAGTCATTGCCTTTATAGAAAACTCTATGACGATTCGATGTGCCTTAATTGAGGGAATGAAGGCCAATATAGAATGGAAGATCAAGGACTGTTTGCATCAATCTTTTCAATTTCCTAGTAAATCTCTAAAGCTGGCTAAAACTAATCTCTGGGATTTTCACTTGAACAAAGTGATAGTGAATTAGAGGACTGCATTCCAGCAAGCTTATGAGGAAAGTGAGCACATGAGTCGCGATTTGGCCCGATCAGAAAAATCTAGGGCCAGCGCCAATTGGATGTCAGATGTTAGATCTAAATACGCTACCAGTGAAAATACTCACAAAATACTTTTTCAGCATTATTCCTATCCTTATCAGGCACCATCGGAAGTAGCAGAGAATGTTATTGCAAATTTGATCAATACAATTTTGTTGCCTCAGCTTTCAAATGAACAACAGGAATGTTTATTAAATCCAGTCTTCCAGATGGAATTTGGGATGGCGTTGACCACCATGGACAATGCTAAGGTAGCAGGACCTGATGGCATACCTATTGAGGTCTATAAAGAATTTGCTGTTTTTTTTCCCCCAAGATTCACTGATAAAACATTTTAAAGGAATAATTGCAGGTGAGCAAATCTCTATTTCTTTTACTCAATCCACTTTACTAAGCTTTTTGGAAAAAGATAAATCACCCCGTATGGGCCTATCAGTTTGGGTAACATGGACTCTGAACTTTTAATGAAGGTCTTAACTAACCGCCTTTTTCCTAATGTCCAGAAATTGATTAATAGGGATCAAAATGGCCTTCTCTCGAACAGGTCTATGGTAGCCAATCCCAACTATCTGATTCAGGCCATAGACTACTCAGTCAACACCAAAGCTGTAGTCAGTATGAGTAGTCAGTATGAGTAGTATCAGTTCAAGTAAGAATAAGAAGGCATGAAGGGTGTCCTCTTTCACCATTTTTATTTACTTTTTTTATTGAACTGTCAGCCATTCTTCTACAAAACAATGATTCAATTTTACCACTGGTTTTGGGTATGGCTAAATGAAAAATCTGTGCGGACTATATTATTTTATATTTAGAAGCAGATCAAGCCAATATCCACAAAAAAAAAAAAAAAGCACTTGATATGTTTAACAAGTTTAGGTGACTCAGGGGATATAAGATCAATCACAACAAATCAGAAATGTTATTGTTTAATGCTTCTGCTGGGGAACTTACTATTGTACTTAGAGACCAGTGGGACCCCCTCTTGTCGTATTAGATACCTTGGTGTCTTTATTAGCTGCAACATTTTTTCGACTTTATGAGATCAATTATTATGAAATGTTTGGAAAAGTTAACAGGATGTTGGAATCCTGGAGGTTTTTGCTCCTGTCCATTATTGGCTAAGTTGCCTTAATTAAAATGTTGATCTAGCCTCTTTTTTATTTGTATTTTTTGTTTTCTAATGTACCTATCAGAATTGTTTAAGGAAGTGGACGGTCTGATTAGGAGTTTTATATGGCAAAAATTAAATTTCTATATAAAAAAGCCTCTTTAATTTCTAAAGAGGAATACTACACATTCAATTAGCTTGGTGTTCCCAAATTGACTTTTTATTACTGTTAAGCAGACACTGTTAAAGCAAAATACATTTCTCTAACACGTTCTCATTTTACTAGGGCCTGGAACAGTCCTAAAACGTGCCAATCAAGAAGACTATTTTTTTTTTTTTTTAAAGAAGGCTGTAGGAACTCATGCATTCTATGAAATAAAAGGAAGAATGAACACTTTTTTTTTATCAGCTGGATCAAGAATTAGTTATGGCCTCAAATAGAAGAAAGACTTTATTCGGTATGAAATAATTCAACCCTTACATCAAGTAAACAACAATATATAAGCCAAAATAGCAATAAAACAATATATAGAAATATCCATAAAATTGAAAACAAATAACACCTCATTGCCAAGGATAAAAATATAAAACATTCTTTAAAAAGCTCTAGATTGCTGCGCTAAGTGATAGCTCCCTTCAAAAACAATACCAGCCCCCTCCACACCAATGCATCTGAAGCCATTTGCAGCTGTAGGAGGCTGGCCTAGCTTGTAGTGGGTACCAAGGGGTACTTACACTCTGTACCAGGTCCAGTTATCCCTTATTAGTGTAGAAGAGGTGTTTCTAGCAGCTTAGGCTGATAGAAGGTAGCTATAGCTGAGCAGCTTAGGCTGAACTAGGAGACATGCAAAGCTCCTACTATACCACTGGTGTCATATGCACAATATCATAAGAAAGCACAATACACAGATATACTAAAAATAAAGGTACTTTATTTTTATGACAATATGCCAAAAGTATCTCAGTGAGTACCCTCAGTATGAGGATGCCAAATATACACAAGATATATGTACACAATACAACAAATATGCAGTAATAGCAAAAGGAAGTAATGCAAGCAATGTACAGTCACAATAGATTGCAATGAGAGCACATAGGTATAGGGGCAACACAAACCATATACTCCAAAAGTGGAATGCGAACCACGAATGGACCCCAAACCTATGTGAGCTTGTAGAGGGTCGCTGGGACTGTAAGAAAACAGTGAGGGTTAGAAAAATAGCCCACCCCAAGACCCTGAAAAGTAGCTGTAAAGTGCACCTATATTCCCCAGAGAGCACAGAAGTCGTGATAGGGGAATTCTGCAAGAAGGAACAACACCAGCAATGCAACCAAAGTGGATTTCCGGACGAGAGTACCTGTGGAACAAGGGGACCAAGTCCAAGGTCGCGACAAAGTAGAGATTGGGCAGATGCCCAGGAAATGCCAGCTGAGGGTGCAAAGAAGCTGCCACCGGATGGTAGAAGCTGTGGATTCTGCAAGAACAAAGAGGACTAGGAACTTCCCCTTTGGAGGATGGATGTCCCACGTCGTGAAGAAGCTTGCAGAGGTGTTCCCACACAGAAAGACCGCAAACAAGCCTTGCTAGCTGCAAGGGTCGCGGTTAGGGTTTTTGGATGCTGCTGTGGCCCAGGAGGGACCAGGATGTCGCCAATTGCGTGAGGAGATAGAGGGGGCGACCAGCAAGACAAGGAGCCCTCACAGAAGCAGGCAGCACCTGCAGAAGTGCCGGAACATGCACTACGAAGAGGAGTGAACCTGAGCTCACCCGAAGTCACAAAAGGAGATCCCACGACGCCGGAGGACAACTCAGGAGGTTGTGCACTGCAGGTTAGAGTGTCGGGACCCAGGCTTGGCTGTGCACAAAGGAAATCCTGGAAGAGTGCACAGGAGCCGAAGCAGCTGCAAATCACGCGGTACCCAGCAATGCAGTCTAGCGTGGGGAGGCAAGGACTTACCTCCACCAAACTTGGACTGAAGAGTCACTGGACTGTCGGAGTCACTTGGACAGAGTTGCAGAGTTTCAGGGACCACGCTCGTCGTGCTGAGAGGGGACCCAGAGGACCAGTGATGCAGTCTTTTGTTGCCTTCGGTTGCAGGGGGAAGATTCCGTCGACCCACAGGAGATTTCTTCGGAGCTTCTAGTGCAGAGAGGAGGCAGACTACCCCCACAGCATGCACCACCAGGAAAACAGTCGAGAAGGCAGCAGGATCAGTGATACAAGGTTGCAGTAGTCGTCTTTGCTACTTTGTTGCGGTTTTGCAGGCTTCCTGAGCAGTCAGCGGTTGATTCCTTGGCAGAAGGTGAAGAGAGAGATGCAGAGGAACTCTGATGAGCTCTTGCATTCATTATCTAAAGAATTCCCCAAAGCAGAGACCCTAAATAGCCAGAAAAGGAGGTTTGGCTACCTAGGAAGGAGGATAGGCTAGCAACACAGGTAAGAGCCTATCAGAAGGAGTCTCTGACGTCACCTGCTGGCACTGGCCACTCAGAGCAGTCCAGTGTGCCAGCAGCACCTCTGTTTCCAAGATGGCAGAGGTCTGGAGCCCACTGGAGGAGCTCTGGGCACCTCCCCTGGGAGGTGCAGGTCAGGGGAGTGGTTACTCCCCTTTCCTTTGTCCAGTTTCGCGCCAGAGCAGGGCTTGGGGATCCCTGAACCGGTGTAGTCTAGCTTATGCAGAGATGGGCACCATCTGTGCCCATCAAAGCATTTCCAGAGGCTGGGGGAGGCTACTCCTCCCCAGCCCTGACACCTTTTTCCAAAGGGAGAGGGTGTAACACCCTCTCTCTGAGGAAGTCCTTTGTTCTGCCTTCCTGGGCCAAGCCTGGCTGGACCCCAGGAGGGCAGAAACCTGTCTGAGGGGTTGGCAGCAGCAGCAGCTGCAGTGAAACCCCGGGAAAGGTAGTTTGGCAGTACCCAGGTCTGTGCTAGAGACTCGGGGGATCATGGAATTGTCTCCCCAATGCAACAATTCCATGTTCTTAGACATGTTACATGGCCATGTTCGAAGTTACCATTGTGACGCTATACATAGGTCAGTGGTCTCCAAACTTTTTAATGCCGCGCCCCCCCAAGTAGAAAAATAAAAATCATTGGGCCCCCCCTCAGAATTTTTCACAATTATTTTATAAAGATGGCAATGTTTAAATATATCTAGACCTATTTAAACATTGCAGTTAAGTACTGTTGCCTTTTTAAAAGGGCAATGACATGTTTTTGCTTAAAATAAAGGCCTTTTATCTGTATAATGCTTCTTTTGGCCAGCATCTGGCGCCCCCCCTGGGACCCCTTGAGGCCCCCCTAGGGGGGGCCCGCCCCCCAGTTTGAAGACATCTGACATAGGTAGTGACCTATGTATAGTGCACGCGTGCAATGGTGTTCCCGCACTCACAAAGTCCGGGGAATTTGCCCTGAACAATGTGGGGGCACCTTGGCTAGTGCCAGGGTGCCCACACACTAAGTAACTTAGCACCCAACCTTTACCAGGTAAAGCTTAGACATATAGGTGACTTATAAGTTACTTAAGTGCAGTGGTAAATGGCTGTGAAATAATGCAGACGTTATTTCACTCAGGCTACAGTGGCAGGCCTGTTTAAGAATTGTCAGAGCTCCCTATGGGTGGCAAAAGAAATGCTGCAGCCCATAGGGATCTCCTAGAACCCCAATACCCTGGGTACCTCAGTACCATATACTAGGGAATTATAAGGGTGTTCCAGTATGCCAATGTGAATTGGTGAAATTGGTCACTAGCCTGTTAGTGACAATTTGGAAAGCAAAGAGAGAGCATAACCACTGAGGTTCTGGTTAGCAGAGCCTCAGTGAGACAGTTAGTCATCACACAGGGAACACATACAGGGCACACTTATGAGCACTGGGGCCCTGGCTGGCAGGGTCCCAGTGACACATACACTAAACCAACATATATACAGTGAAATATGGGGGTAACATGCCAGGCAAGATGGTACTTTCCTACACAACCACCCCCCCCAAACGAAGGACAATAAGACTAGCCATGACCTGATGAGTCTTCATTGTCTAAGTGGAAATATCTGGAGAGTCCATCTGCATTGGAGTGGGTACTCCCAGGTCTATGTTCCACTGTATAGTCCATTCCCTGTAGAGATATGGACCACCTCAACAATTTAGGGTTTTCACCTTTCATTTGTTTTAGCCAAAGTAGAGGTTTGTGGTCTGTCTGAACAATGAAGGGAGTGCCAAACAGGTATGGCCTCAACTTCTTCAGTGCCCAGACCACAGCAAAGGCCTCCCTCTCAATGGCAGACCAACGCTTTTCTCTAGGGGTCAACCTCCTACTAATAAAAGCAACAGGTTGATCCTGGCCCTCAGAATTGAGTTGTGATAAGACTGCCCCTAACCCTAATTCAGATGCATCAGTTTGAACAATGAATTTCTTGGAGTAACATGGGCTTTTTAGGACAGGTGCAGTGCACATGGCCTGTTTCAGCTCCTCAAAAGATTTCTGACAGCTAGCTATCCACAATACCTTTTTAGGCATTTTCTTAGAAGTGAGGTCATTAAGAGGGGCTGCTATGGAGCCATAGTTCTTTATGAACCTCCTATAATACCCAGTGAGGCCTAAGAAGGCTCTCACCTGGGTCTGAGTTGTAGGGGGAACCCAATCTATGATAGTTTGGATTTTCCCCTGAAGTGGTGCAATCTCTTCCCCACCTACCAGGTGGCCCAGATAAACCAATTTCCCCTGCCCTATCTGGCACTTTGAAGCCTTGATAGTGAGGCCTGCCTTTTGCAGGGCCTCCAAAACTTTCCATAGGTGGACCAGGTGATCATCCCAGGTGGAGCTAAAGACAGCTATATCATCTAGATATGCTGCACTAAAAGCCTCCAACCCTTGCAGGACTGTATTCACCAACCTCTGAAAAGTGGCAGGTGCATTTTTCAAACCAAAGGGCATTACTGTGAATTGGTGGTGCCCTCCAATAGTCGAACATTCAGTTTTTGCTTTAGCATCCTCTGATAACTTGATCTGCCAATACCCTGCAGTCAAATCAAAGGTGCTTAGATACTTGGCAGATGCCAGTGTATCTATTAGCTCATCTGCCCTGGGTATAGGGTGAGCATCAGTTTTTGTTACCTGGTTGAGACCTCTGTAATCCACACAAAATCTCATTTCCCTTTTCCCATCTTTGGAATGAGGTTTTGGTACAAGTACCACAGGAGAGGCCCATGGACTTTCAGAGTGCTCAACCACTCCCAGTTCAAGCATTTTCTGGACTTCTTGTTTTATGCAGTCCCTGACATGGTCAGGCTGCCTGTAGATCTTACTTTTGACAGGCATGCTGTCTCCAGTATCTATAGTGTGCTCACACCAAGAAGGGGTGCCTGGCACAGTAGAAAAGAGTTCAGAAAACTGACCCAGGAGATTTATGCAGGGGTCTTTCTGCTCAGCAGTAAGACAATCTGCTAAAACTACACCTTCCACTAGAGCATCTTGTTCTGTGGAAGAGAAGAGATCAGGGAGAGGGTCACTCTCTTCTTCCTGTCCTTCATCTGTTGCCACGAGCAGGGTGAGATTAGCCCTGTCATAGTAGGGTTTTAGGTGATTGACATGGAGCACCCTAAGGGGACTCCTGGCAGTGCCCAAGTCAACTAAGTAGGTGACTTCTCCCTTCTTTTCAACAATAATGTGGGGTCCACTCCATTTGTCTTGGAGTGCTCTTGGGGCCACAGGCTCCAAGACCCACACTTTCTGCCCTGGTTGGTACTGAATCAGAACAGCCTTCTGGTCATGCCATTGCTTTTGGAGCTCTTGGCTGGCCTGAAGGTTTTTGCTGGCCTTTTTCATATACTCAGCCATTCTGGATCTTAGGCCAAGTACATAGTCCACTATGTCTTGCTTAGGAGCTTTTAAAGGTTGTTCCCAACCCTCCTTTACAAGTGTTAGAGGACCTCTTACAGGGTGCCCAAATAGGAGTTCAAAGGGGCTGAAGCCCACTCCTTTCTGGGGTACCTCCCTGTAAGCAAAAAGGAGGCAAGGTAACAGGACATCCCATCTCCTCCTGAGTTTTTCAGGGAGTCCCATTATCATTCCTTTGAGAGTTTTGTTAAACCTCCCAACCAGTCCATTTGTTTGTGGATGATAAGGTGTGGTGAATTTGTATGTTACACCACATTCATTCCACATGGCCTTCAAGTATGCAGACATAAAGTTGCTACCCCTGTCTGATACCACCTCTTTTGGGAAACCCACTCTGGAAAAGATTCCCAGGAGGGCTTTTGCCACTGCAGGAGCTGTAGTGGTCCTTGGAGGAATTGCTTCAGGATATCTTGTGGCATGGTCCACTACCACCAAGATAAACCTATTGCCTGAAACAGTAGGAGGGTCAAGGGGGACAACTATGTCAACCCCTACCCTTTCAAAGGGAACCCCAACCACAGGCAGTGGAATAAGGGGTGCCTTTGGGGTGCCACCAGTCTTGCCACTGGCTTGACAGGTGACACAGGACTTACAAAAATCTTTTGTGTCCTCTGACATCCTAGGCCAATGAAACAGGGGGACAAGCCTTTCCCATGTTTTAATTTGCCCTAGATGTCCAGCCAAAGGAATGTCGTGGGCTAGAGTTAGGAGAAACTCTCTGTATTGCAGGGGAATGACCAATCTCCTGGCTGCTCCAGGTGTAGGGTCCCTTGCCTCTGTATACAAGAGGTTGTCCTCCCAGTAAACTCTATGTGAGTCACTGACATCCCCATTTTGCTGTTTGACAGCTTGCTGTCTTAGACCCTCTAATGTGGGACAGGTTTGCTGTGCCACACCCAGCTCCTCCCTGGCAGGCCCCCCTCCACCCAAAAGCTCAGCAGTGTCTGCTTCCAGCTCCTCTAGTGAAGGTTCTGCACAGGGGGGAAATTCTTCTTCCTCAGAAGTTGAATCATCTGTAGAGGGAGGGATAGTAGGTAGGGATTTACCTTTACTAACCCTAGCTTTAGGGAGCACTTGGTCCATTGTTCCAGGATCCAAGTCACCCTGTCCTTTTTGCTTTTTGGCCTGAGCCCTGGTTAAAGCAAAAATATGCCCAGGAATGCCCAGCATTGCTGCATGAGCCTCCAACTCCACTTCTGCCCAAGTTGATGTCTCTAAATCGTTCCCTAGTAGACAGTCTACAGGTAAATCTGAGGCAGCCACAACTTTCTTTGGACCAGTAACCCCCCCCCCCCCCCCCCCCCCCCCAGTTGAGATTTACAACAGCCATGGGGTGGCTAAGAGTGTTGTTATGAGCATCAGTCACTTGGTACTGGTGACCAAGTAGGTGTTGTTCAGGGTGTACCAGTTTCTCTATTACCATGGTAACACTGGCACCAGTGTCCCTGTAGGCCTGAACCTCCACACCATTTATTAGGGGAAGTTGCTTGTACTTATCCATATTAAGGGGACAAGCAAGCAAGGTGGCCAAATCAATGGCACCTTCAGAGACTAACACAGCCTCTGTGGTCTCCCTAACAAGACCAACCCCAACTAAATTACCAAAAGTGAGCCCAGCTACTCCCTTGGATTGGCTATTAGTAGGTTTGCTCCCACCACCACTGCTATTACTAGGGGCACTAGGTGTAGCAGTAGGGGTTGTGGTAGTGGGAGGCTTGGTGCTTTTCTTTGGACAACTGGCATCAGTTGTCCAATGGCCTTTTACTTTACATAGATAGCATCATGGTTTCTTTACTTGATTAGAAGAGGATTTGGACCCACTATCCCCACCAGAGTGTTTTTGTGGGCCTGATGAAGACTCATTTTTAGATTTGTCCCCACCCTTGTCTGAAGACTTACCATCCTTCTTCTTGCCATCCTTGTCACCCCCTGTATGAACTTTTCTGTTCACTCTTGTTCTGACCCATTTGTCTGCCTTCTTTCCCAATTCTTGGGGAGAGGTCAGATCTGAGTCCACTAGATATTGGTGTAACAAATCAGACACACAGTTATTCAGAAAATGCTCTCTCAAGATTAGATTGTACAGGCTTTCATAGTCAGAAACTTTACTGCCATGTAACCACCCCTCCAAGGCCTTCACTGAATAGTCAACAAAGTCTACCCAGCCTTGTGAGGACTCTTTTCTGGTTTCTCTGAACTTAATCCTGTATTGTTCAGTGGTTAAGCCAAATCCATCCAAGAGTGCATTCTTCAAAACTGTAAATTATTGGCATCACTTTCCTTCACAGTAAGGAGCCTATCCCTACCCTTTCCACAGAAAGATAGCCATAGGATAGCAGCCCACTGCCTTTGAGGGACCCCCTGTACAACACAGGCCCTCTCAAGTGCAGCAAACCACTTGTTAATGTCATCCCCCTCCTTGTAAGGGGGAACTATCTTATGCAGATTCCTAGAATCATGCTCTTTCACAGGATTACTATCTGTAATACTGCTGCTGCCACCATGGGGTCCAAACCCCAACCTCTGTCTTTCTTTTTCTAAGTCTAAAGATTCCCTGTCTAGAGCCAGCTGTTGCTGTTTAAGCTTCAGCCTGGACTCTTCCACTCTCAATCTATTGGGCTCCCTTTCTAATATTCTCTCATCAGGGTGGGTGGGTTGGGCATGCTTTGACACAGAAGAATGGTGGGAATGAACAGAGGGAGACCTGTCCCTAACAGTTGGCACTCTAACAACCTGGCCTGCAGGAATGACATCCCTACTGTGATGAGAGCTCACATTAGTACCAGTTATGCTAGGTGGCCTGCTAAGGGGCAGGTTGGAAAGAATACCATCTAACATTCTTACTGGGGCTACCCCAGAATCAGAGTGTGAACCATCTGCTAACTTCTCACCTGATGTGGCACCTAAGGCCTTATCATTTTCAATGAGCATGTTAATCAACACTTCTCTAGAGGGATTCTTCCCTACCCCTAAACCTCTATCAATTCAGAGACTCCTTTCAACTTTCCAGATAAGGTGGTCATAAGCAGAGCTGACCAGATCAAGAGTAGGACCTGTACCAGACATGATAGAATAAGGTTTAAGGGACAGAAAAAGAAAGAAAAAGTTTCAGAACGTTTTAAGGAAACAGAAAAAAAAAATTCAACTTTTTAGCAACTTTTAGAAAGTTTAGAGGTACTTTTCAGCACTTAGCAAATAGAGTAAGAGGAGAAAAGCAAAACTTTTTGGTTAGGTGTACATACACTGAACTTGTTTTGTTTATTTTTCTCTTATGAAAAGTACAAAATGACAAAGTGGTAAGCAGTTGCAAGTACTTATCACACCGCTGCACAACCAATGTAGGAGGCTGGCCTGGCTTGTAGTGGGTACCAAGGGGTACTTACACTCTGTACCAGGTCCAGTTATCCCTTATTAGTGTGGAAGAGGTAGCTATAGCTGAGCAGCTTAAGCTGAACTAGGAGACATGCAAAGCTCCTACTATACCACTGGTGTCATATGCACAATATCATAAGAAAACACAATACACAGATATACTAAAAATAAAGGTACTTTATTTTTATGACAATATGCCAAAAGTATCTCAGT
The DNA here is from genome assembly GCF_031143425.1 of Pleurodeles waltl. Classification (NCBI taxonomy): domain Eukaryota; kingdom Metazoa; phylum Chordata; class Amphibia; order Caudata; family Salamandridae; genus Pleurodeles; species Pleurodeles waltl. The sequence goes on from NC_090445.1 coordinate 1,640,340,083, forward strand.
GAGTACCCTCATTATGAGGATGCCAAATATACACAAGATATATGTACACAATACCAAAAATATGCAGTAATAGCAAAAGGAAGTAATGCAAGCAATGTACAGTCACAATAGATTGCAATGAGAGCACATAGGTATAGGGGCAACACAAACCATATACTCCAAAAGTGGAATGCGAACCACGAATGGACCCTAAACCTATGTGAGCTTGTAGAGAGTCGCTGGGACTGTAAGAAAACAGTGAGGGTTAGAAAAATAGCCCACCCCAAGACCCTGAAAAGTAGCTGTAAAGTGCACCTATATTCCCCAGAGAGCACAGAAGTCGTGATAGGGGAATTCTGCAAGAAGGAACAACACCAGCAATGCAACCAAAGTGGATTTCCGGACGAGAGTACCTGTGGAACAAGGGGACCAAGTCCAAGAGTCGCGACAAAGTCGAGATTGGGCAGATGCCCAGGAAATGCCAGCTGAGGGTGCAAAGAAGCTGCCACCGGATGGTAGAAGCTGTGGATTCTGCAAGAACGAAGAGGACTAGGAACTTCCCCTTTGGAGGATGGATGTCCCACGTCGTGAAGAAGCTTGCAGAGGTGTTCCCACGCAGAAAGACCGCAAACAAGCCTTGCTAGCTGCAAGGGTCGCGGTTAGGGTTTTTGGATGCTGCTGTGGCCCAGGAGGGACCAGGATGTCGCCAATTGCGTGAGGAGATAGAGGGGGTGCCCAGCAAGACAAGGAGCCCTCACAGAAGCAGGCAGCACCCGCAGATGTGCCGGAGCAGGCACTACGAAGAGGAGTGAACCGGAGCTCACCCGAAGTCACAAAAGGAGATCCCACGATGCCGGAGGACAACTCAGGAGGTTGTGCAGGAAGAGTGCACAGGAGCCGAAGCAGCTGCAAATCACGCGGTACCCAGCAATGCAGTCTAGCGTGGGGAGGCAAGGACTTACCTCCACCAAACTTGGACTGAAGTCACTGGGCTGTGGGAGTCACTTGGACAGAGTTGCTGAGTTCCAGGGACCACGCTCGTCATGCTGAGAGGGGACCCAGAGAACCGGTGATGCAGTCTTTTGTTGCCTGCGGTTGGAGGGGGAAGATTCCGTCGACCCACTGGAGATTTCTTCGGAGCTTCTAGTGCAGAGAGGAGGCAGACTACCCCCACAGCATGCACCACCAGGAAAACAGTCGAGAAGGCGGCAGGATCAGCGATACAAGGTTGCAGTAGTCGTCTTTGCTACTTTGTTGCGGTTTTGCAGGCTTCCTGAGCAGTCAGCGGTCGATTCCTTGGCAGAAGGTGAAGAGAGAGATGCAGAGGAACTCTGATGAGCTCTTGCATTCGTTATCTAAAGAATTCCCCAAAGCAGAGACCCTAAATAGCCAGAAAAGGAGGTTTGGCTACCTAGGAAGGAGGATAGGCTAGCAACACAGGTAAGAGCCTATCAGAAGGAGTCTCTGACGTCACCTGCTGGCACTGGCCACTCAGAGCAGTCCAGTGTGCCAGCAGCACCTCTGTTTCCAAGATGGCAGAGGTCTGGAGCACACTGGAGGAGCTCTGGGCACCTCCCCTGGGAGGTGCAGGTCAGGGGAGTGGTCACTCCCCTTTCCTTTGTCCAGTTTCGCACCAGAGCAGGGCTGGGGGATCCCTGAACCGGTGTATACTGGCTTATGCAGAGATGGGCACCATCTGTGCCCATCAAAGCATTTCCAGAGGCTGGGGGAGGCTACTCCTCCTCAGCCCTGACACCTTTTTCCAAAGGGAGAGGGTGTAACACCCTCTCTCTGAGGAAGTCCTTTGTTCTGCCTTCCTGGGCCAAGCCTGGCTGGACCCCAGGAGGGCAGAAACCTGTCTGAGGGGTTGGCAGCAGCAGCAGCTGCAGTGAAACCCCGGGAAAGGTAGTTTGGCAGTACCCAGGTCTGTGCTAGAGACTCAGAGGATCATGGAATTGTCTCCCCAATGCCAGCATTGGGGTGACAATTCCATGATCTTAGACATGTTACATGGCCATGTTCGGAGTTACCATTGTGACGCTATACATAGGTAGTGACCTATGTATAGTGCACGCGTGCAATGGTGTCCCCGCACTCACAAAGTCCGGGGAATTTGCCCTGAACGATGTGGGGGCACCTTGGCTAGTGCCAGGGTGCCCACACACTAAGTAACTTAGCACCCAACCTTTACCAGGTAAAGCTTAGACATATAGGTGACTTATAAGTTACTTAAGTGCAGTGGTAAATGGCTGTGAAATAATGCGGACGTTATTTCACTCAGACTGCAGGGGCAGGCCTGTGTAAGAATTGTCAGAGCTCCATATGAGTGGCAAAAGAAATGCTGCAGCCCATAGGGATCTCCTGGAACCCCAATACCCTGGGTACCTCAGTACCATATACTAGGGAATTATAAGGGTGTTCCAGTATGCCAATGTGAATTGGTGAAATTGGTCACTAGCCTGTTAGTGACAATTTGGAAAGCAAAGAGAGAGCATAACCACTGAGGTTCTGGTTAGCAGAGCCTCAGTGAGACAGTTAGTCATGACACAGGGAACACATACAGGGCACACTTATGAGCACTGGGGCCCTGGCTGGCAGGGTCCCAGTGACACATACACTAAACCAATATATATACAGTGAAATATGGGGGGTAACATGCCAGGCAAGATGGTACTTTCCTACAGCAGCCACATAAAAGCAGGAGGATATTGCCCAAAAGCCTTGGGCCTCAACAAGTGTAATAAAAAACGACTTCTAAAAGGTGCATAAAAAAAACACAAAATAATGTAAAATGGGACAGGGTCTGCAGGGACACCCCATCACAAGGACAAGGTCTAATAGATTTTTCACCATACTGGCCTCAAATAATAAAATCTGGCTGTATAGAGAACATATCTTGTCTTTAACCGGTTCTGTGCCTTGGACGAGGTGACCTCGTCCAAGGCTCCAGTTCCCGTGTGCCTTGGACGAGGTCACCTCGTCCAAGTCACAGGAACTGGGGGGAGCGCTGGCGCTCCCCCCCTGTGCTCCCCACCCACCACCCCAAGGCAGGGATGGAAGGGGAAGCCCTTCCCCTTCCACCCCGACCCCCCCACCCCTGCCCCCCCTGTGACGTCAGCGCGCGCTGATTTGTCACAGGGCCTCCCCATCGAGGCTTCAAAGGGAAGGAAATGTATTTCCTTCCCTTTGAAGTCTCTCCAAGCGTTTCAAAAGCCGGATTGCTTGCCATCCGGCTTTTGAAACGCCCACTAGACACCAGGGATGTTTTTTTTGTTGTGAAATAGACATAAGGGTCGCTCCCAATGGGGGAATTTTTTAGGAAGGCCTTTTCTGGCCCCCCCCCCAGGGGCAGATCGGCCTATTATTAGGCCGATCTGCCCCAGGGCGGGCAGAAACCTCTAGGGCACCAGGGATCTTTTTTTATTTTTTTTAGGTGGGGAGCGACCCCTTAGGCAAGGGTCGCTCCCCTAGGGGGCAAATTATATTTAGGCCATTTCTGCCCCCCTTGTGGGCAGATTGGCCTATTTTGATGAGGCCAATCTGCCCCCAAGGCGGGCAGAAACCACTAGACACCAGGGAGTTTTTTTTGTTTACGTGAATTTCACGCAAGGGGAGCGACCCCTTAGGCAAGTGTCGCTACCCTGGGGGGGAAATTATTTTAGGCCATTTCTGCCCCCCTGGGGGGTAGATCAGCCTATTTTGATTAGGCCGATCTGCCCCCAAGGGGGGCAGAAACCACTAGGCACCGGGGATTTTTTATTTTTTTTTTGTTTTACAGATGGGGAGCGACCCCTTGGACAAGGGTCGCTCCCCTGGAGGGGAAAAGTGTATTTAGGCCATTTAGATGGGCAGTTTTTTGCTATGCCAATCTGCCCCCAAGGGGGGCAGAAACCACTAGGCACGGGGATTTTTTTTTGGGCACCAATGTCACGCAGGGGGAGCGACCCCGTAGGCAAGGGTCGCTCCGGGGGGGGGGGGAATTTATTTTAGGCCATTTCTGCCCCCCCTTGGGGCAGATCGGCCTATTATTAGGCCGATCTGCCCCCGGGGGGGCAGAAACCTCTAGGCGCCAGGGCAAATTAGTTTTATGTGTTTTTGTATGTTTGTTTGTTTTTTTAGAGATGGGGAGCGACCCATTAGGCAAGGGTCGCTCCCCTAGGGGGCAAATTGTATTTAGACCATTTCTGCCCCCCTTGGGGGCAGAAACCACTAGACACCGGGGATTTGTTTTTTGGCGCCAATGTCACGCAGGGGGAGCGACCCCATAGGCAAGGGTCGCTCCCGGGGGGGGGGATGTGGGATAGGGGGGCAAATTTATTTTAGGACATTTCTGCCCCTATGGGGGCAGAAACCTCTAGGCACCAGGGCAAACTTTTTTTTGTGTTTTTTTTTCGTTTGTTTGTTTTTTTAGAGATGGGGAGCGACCCATTAGGCAAGGTTCACTCCCCTGGGGGGCAAATTGTATTTAGACCATTTCTGCCCCCCTTGGGGGTAGATTGGCGGATTTTAGGTCAATCTACCCCCAAGGGGGCAGAAACCACTAGGCACAAGGGATTTTTTCTTTGGCGCCAATGTCACGGTGCGGAGCGATCCCGTAGGCAAGGGTCGCTCCCGGGGGGGGGGGGTTGGGGGGCAAATTTATTTTAGGCCATTTCTGCTCCCCCCTGGGGCTGAGCTAGAGGCCAAAATCCACAGGTAGGCACTTTGCAAAAAACACCTGTTTTCTGTGAAAAAATGTGTTGTGTCCACGTTGTGTTTTGGGCCATTTCCTTTCGTGGGCGCTAGGCCTACCCACACAAGTGAGGTACCATTTTTAATCGAGAGACTTAGGGGAACTCTGGGTGGAAGGAAATTTGTGGCTCCCCTCAGATTCCAGAACCTTCTGTCACCGAAATGAGAGGAAAAAGTGTTTTTTTTGGCCAAATTTTGATGTTTGCAAAGGATTCTGGGTAACAGAACCTGGTCAGAGCCCCGCAAGTCACCCCATCTTGGATTCCCCTGGGTTTCTAGTGTTCAAAAATGTGCTGGTTTGCTAGGTTTCCCCTGGTGCCGGCTGAGCTAGAGGCCAAAATCCACAGGTAGGCAATGTTTTTTATGAAAGAATTTGATGTGTCCACGTTGTGTTTTGGTCCATTTCCTTTCGTGGGCGCTAGGCCTACCCACACAAGTGAGGTATCATTTTTATCGGGAGACTTGGGGGAACGCTGGATGGAAGGAAATTTGTGGCTCCTCTCAGATTCCAGAACTTTCTGTCACTGAAATGAGTGGAAAACGTGTTTTTTTTAGCCAAATTTTGAGGTTTGCAAAGGATTCTGGGTAACAGAACCTGCTCAGAGCCCCACAAGTCACCCCATCTTGAATTCCCCTAGGTCTATAGTTTTCAGAAATGCACAGGTTTGGTAGGTTTCCCTAGGTGCCGGCTGAGCTAGAGGCCAAAATCTATAGGTAGGCACTTTGCCAAAAACACCTCTGTTTTCTTTCAAAAAATGTGATGTGTCCATGTTGCGTTTTGGGGCATTTCCTATCGCAGGCGCTAGGCCTACCCACACAAGTGAGGTATCATTTTTATCGGGAGACTTGGGGGAACGCTGGGTGGAAGGAAATTTGTGGCTCCTCACTGATTCCAGAACTTTCAGTCACCAAAATGTGAGGAAAATGTGTTTTTTTTTAGCCAAATTTTGAGGTTTGCAAAGGATTCTGGGTAACAGAACCTGGTCAGAACCGCACAAGTCACCCAATCTTGGATTCCCCTAGGTCTCTACTGTAGTTTTAAAAAATGCACAGGTTTGGTAGGTTTCCCTAGGTGCCGGCTGAGCTAGAGGCCAAAATCTACAGGTAGGCACTTTGCAAAAACACCTGTTTTCTTTCAAAAAATTTGATGTGTCCACGTTGTGTTTTGGGGCGTTTCCTGTCGCAGGCGCTAGGCCTACCCACACAAGTGAGGTATCATTTTTATCGGGAGACTTGGGGGAACATAGATTAGCAAAACAAGTGTTATTGCCTCTTGTCTTTCTCTACATTTTTTCCTTCCAAATATAAGAGAGTGTGTAAAAAAGACATCTATTTGAGAAATGCCCTGTAATTCACATGCTAGTATGGTCACCCCGGAATTCAGAGATGTGCAAATAACCACTGCTCCTCAACACCTTATCTTGTGCCCATTTTGGAAATACAAAGGTTTTCTTGATAGCTATTTTTCACTCGTTATATTTCAGCAAATGAATTGCTGTATACCCGGTCTAGAATGAAAACGCACTGCAGGGTGCAGCTCATTTACTGGCTCTGGGTACCTAGGGTTCTTGATGAACCTACAAGGCCTATATATCCCCGCAACCAGAGGAGTCCAGCAGACGTAACGGTATATTGCTTTCGAAAATCTGACACTGCAGGAAAAAGTTACAGAGTAAAACGTAGAGAAAAATTGCTGTTTTTTTCACCTCAATTACAATATTTTTCTTTTTCAGTTGTTATTTTCTGTAGGAAACCCTTGTAGGATCTACACAAATGACCCCTTGCTGAATTCAGAATTTTGTCTACTTTTCAGAAATGTTTAGGTTTCTGGGATCCAGCATTGGTTTCACACCCATTTCTGTCACTGACTGGAAGGAGGCTGAAAGCACAATTTTTTTTTACAAATGGGGTATGTCCCAGTAAAATGCCAAATTTGTGTTGAAAAATTGGGTTTTCTGATTCAAGTCTGCCTGTTCCTGAAAGCTGGGAAGCTGGTGATTTTAGCACTGCAAACCCTTTGTTGATGCCATTTTCAGGGAAAAAACCACAAGCCTTCTTCTGCAGCCACTTTTTCCCATTTTTTTGAAAAAAACAAAATGTTCACTGTATTTTGGCTAATTTCTTGGCCTCCTTCAGGGGAACCCACAAAGTCTGGGTACCTCTAGAATCCCTAGGATGTTGGAAAAAAAGGACGCAAATTTGGCTTGGCTAGCTTATGTGGACAAAAAGTTATGAGGGCCTAAGCGCAAACTGCCCCAAATAGCCAAAAAAAGGCCTGGCACAGGAGGGGGGAAAAGGCCTGGCAGAGAAGGGGTTAAGTAAACTCAATGAAAGAAGGTATACAAGATCAGTGATAGTTTGCTTTTAAAATGAAATGTGTTCAGAAAATGTTCACAATTTAAAAGCATTAAGCCTGCACAGTTGTGGTAACTTATAAATATAATTTGAACAGAACTTCTCAAAGATGTTATGCATGCTAAGGTTTTAAAGATTAAAATGTAGACATGGAGTAAAACCATGGTCAGTATTCAGGAACAATGCAATTAGGATGCTCACATAAATAGATTCCTCTTTTAGTAAAATATAAACGCAAGTTATGGTTATAGTGTTTACTGCCATGGTTGTATGCTTACACTTTTGTGAAACAGGGAGACAGGGAAACTAGGAGGTCGAGGCACAGTGACATTGTGAAGAGGGGTAATATTACATAATTCTATGTCAGGACCGGAGGCTTCGGATTATACTTCTCTTCCTTTACTGATCAAAACACAGCAGCCAAAGAGTTAACCAAAGGAAAAACTACAACTCCCATAAACATTTGTAGTCCAGGCTGCCCAATCCCAGGCTAGCCCCAACTATAAGAAATCCTCCTCTTTCTTTGCTGCTGCGCAGCCGAAGTTGAGTCCCTTTTGTTTTTATTGCAATTGCGTTATTTTACTGTTATCCAATTTATTGTGTATTCTTGTTGTTACTTGCGGCCCTTGGAGTGGGAGCGGAGCTGAGCGGCGCTTGAAAGGGCTGCGGTCTCGCTTGCGACCTGCCCGTCGTCTTTCACCCTAGCGCACGTTCGGAGGAATTTCTTCCCTCTTCCGATCACGCGCCGATCAGTTGCCTGCTGCATTCTTGGTCCGGCCGCTTTATTACCTTCCGCGGCGCAGCTTTCAGGGTGATTACTCGGTCTCCCTGGGAGACCGAGCGAGCGCTGCCTCAGAGAGCAGTCCGCTCTTTATTTCTCACTTTTTTCTCTCCACGCCTGCACGTGTTTGGAGCTTCGTCCTTCCTCAGAATCCCCGACGTGTGCAGCGCGCGAGTAGGACAAAAGCTGGTTCTGCCCCCCAGAACGCCCGACGGGGCGCATAAACAATCAGGCCTGGCCTAGGAGGTTACTGCAGGTGCTGCCTCCACATGATTTGGGCCATTTTTTCAGAACTGTATTCTTACAGTAAGATTCCTTAACCTGTAGGGGTTTCCTCCCCTCATGAACTCCCCCGGTATCCTGCCATGGCTTACTTTGCTGGGGAGGATGAGTACTACCAAGAGGAAGTGGAAGGTCCCTTCCCTGAACAGATGGAGGAGAGATTGGTACAGGCCCTTGGCCATCACGTACAGGATTCTGTCAACCAAGTTTTGATTAAAGTGTTGAAACCATTTACTCTGCCTTTGGTCCGATATGGACAGAGAGAATTGATGGGACCCCCTCCCACTGGATCGGGGGGGTAGAGATCCCCAACCCAGAGACTCTGGCTTTATCAGCAAAGGACCGTTGAGTCCATTGTCCTCAGCTGAAATTCTTTCCCAGATGGCATCAGCGGTGATCAATGATCACGAGTATAGTTCAGATCTCCAACCGCCCTCTGAAAGCTTTCCTCCTCCTTCAGGGGCTCATAAAGATCTTTCTCATTCATCTGAGTCCCATTCAGATATCTCAGAACCCAAGCACGCGGGCAAACGTAAACGAAAGGCTAAACACTATGCCTTTGATGACATAACTCCTCAGGGGAATTTACTTTTTGACCCGGAGAACATTATCCACCCCAGGTCAACAGAATGGGTTCCTTGTGCGGAGGTGGCCCATTATGTACAAGACAGATTGCGTAAGGGCTTCGATGAAGATATACGCAGTACCCTTCATTCTGAATGTCCTCGACCCTCTCTGCGGGGCAAAGTGGCTGACACCCCAGAGCTTGACCCCAGTGAAGCAACTTTTCTAAAGAAGTTTACCAAGGACTCCAAAAAGGGACTAGACCGCACCTGGAAAGGATGCCAGGACAAGATGCTGGACCTGTCAGGTCCCATTACAAAACTCCTTGAATTAGCTGTTCATGCTAAGGAGACGAATACGCTTTTAGATCCTCAAACAGTGCTAGAACGGGCCCAAAAAGCCATTTGTCTCCTAGGAAACGCAAACTGCGCCATGTCCACCAAGCGCAGAAAGTCATTTCTTATGAGAATAGACCCTAAATTGGCAGAACTTGCCCCCTCTGAGCCAGGATCCTTGGTCAATAGACTCCTTTTCGGGGACAAATTTGTTAAAGATTTAGGTAAACACATCTCCACCTTTACAGCTCTTGACAAAGCCCAATCCTCCATGAAGCGGATGTTCACTGGTGGCCTTTTTACCAGGGCCGGACGCTATCGGCGTCAAGCGTCGGGCCGATGTTTCCAACAGACCTCTCCCAACTACGCCGCCTATTATCAGTCCTCAGGATTCTACCCCTCCAGAGGTAGAAGAGCCCGTGGTTTCAGAGGTCGGGGCTCCGACCGTTCCCAAGACTCCTCCACTTCAGGTGACAATTATTCATTTTTCGGAGGTAGTTCTTGGGGGGAGATTAGAGGGACATGTTCAAGCATGGGATCGCATTTCTCAAGGCCCTTGTGTTCTACAAACAATCCGGGGCTACAAGCTAGAATTTTACTCCACTCCGAGCCAGACCCTTCCCCCTCTTCCTCTCCTTTTTTTCCCCTAGCAGAGAGCAACTTTGTAGATGCAGAAATCGACAACCTTCTTCGCAAACAGGCGATCGTCCCTTCAATTTCCCATCCAAACGGTTTTGTCAGTACTATTTTCCTCGTTCCAAAAAAAGGAAAGGGTTTTCGTCTAGTTTTAAATCTGAAAGATTTCAACCATTGGATAGTCTACCGTCATTTCAAGATGGAGGATATCCATATGTTACGAGATCTCCTTCAAGAAAAAGACTGGTTAGTGCGTTTAGACCTCAAAGACGCGTATCTTGCAGTTCCAATTTTCTCCCCTCATCGTTGTTTCCTTCAGTTTCAATGGAGACACCAATGGTACGAATTCAAGGTTCTTCCCTTTGTACTTTCCTCCGCCCCGTGGTGTTTCACAAAACTGATTCATCCTGTAGCCCAATTTCTTCGGGAAAGAGGCGTTCGCCTCATTATTTACCTCAACGATCTTTTGATCATGGCACAGTCCAGGGAGTTAGTCCTACTTCACCTCTCCTGGGCAATTCAGATCCTTCAGGACCTGGGATTCTTGATCAACAGCGAGAAGTCAGTAACAATCCCATCGCAATGTATAGAATTCTTAGGTATCCAAGTGGATTCAGTTCAGGCTCAACTGAGGTTACCCTTAGCGAAACAGACCTCTATCAAGAGGGAGTTACGGAAAGCCCTTGCCTCTCTGACTATATTATTGCGGATTTTAGCCCGGTTGGTGGGGCTTCTGGCCTCCTCCATTCAAGCGATTTTTCCGGGCCCCTTACATTACAGGGCTCTCCAGCACCTAACGATACTGCATCTTTGCAAGGGTCTCTCCTATACGGATCAGATTCCGTTATCAGAGGAGGCCAAGACAGAGATTGTCTGGTGGTTGAACCATATGGAAGCATGGAATGGAAGAGCCATTTTTGCATCCTCTCCGGAGATTGTCATAGAATCGGATACCAGTCACTGGGGCTGGGGAGCTCGTTGTGGCTTGGTGGAGACAGGGGGATGGTGGTCCTCGGAGGAGCTGAATCTCCACATCAACTGTTTGGAGCTACTGGCAGGAGCTTTCGCGATTCGATCGCTTTCCCCCAACAAAGCCAGTTGTTGCATTCTTTTGAGAATGGACAACATTTCAGCGGTGAGATACATCAACCGACTGGGAGGGGACTAGATCTCACCTGTTGGTGAAGATTGCTGCGGAATTTTGGCATTATTGCCTTCAGAATCAGATCCATGTAATAGCGGAGTACATTCCGGGCCGTTCCAACGTGGTAGCGGATTGGAACTCACTTTTTGAGTTGGCTTCGCAGGGGCTCGCTTACAGAACGATCAATAATTTCAGGTCTGCAATTTCTGCAGGACATCCCCATGTGGACGGTAAGCCTGTCGGTGAACACCCGTTGATTTCTAAGATCCTTCGAGGCATTCGGATGGTTAATCCTCCTCAAACATGTTATTTAGTCTTGTGGGACGTTAATGTTGTCCTTCGTTTTATTAGATCTTGGCCATGCAATGACGATCTGTCACACAAACAATTGTCCACCAAACGGACTGTTCTGTTGTGAGCCTCATTTCATGCAGACACGTATCTGATGTAAAAGCTTTGGATTTGACAGGTAGAGTATTCGTTCCTATGGGAGTTTTGTTCACAATTTCTAAATGTACAAAAACTGCATCTCAATGTATTTCTTACCCAGCTTTTCCACATAATCAGAAATTGTGTGTAGTGCAATGCTTGAAAGCTTATGAAATTGTACCAGAGACTCTCGCAGGGATGTAGGAGGTCAATTATTAATCTCCCTGCAAAAACCATATGGTCCTGTCTCAGCGGCCACTTTGGCTAGAAGGGTTAGGTGGCTTTTAGGAAAAGTGGGTATTGACACTTCTGTGTTTGGGGCTCACTCCATTCGAGGAGCTATGGCTTCTAAATCATTTGGAGCGGGTTCCAGATTAGAGGATATTATGGCAGCGGCTGATTGGTCCTCAGACAATACGTTCAAAGTATTTTATCATAAACCTATTGTTGATATAGCATCTACTGTGGTAGATCAGCTTTAAACTAGCATAATCCGAAGCCTCCGGTCCGGACATAGAATTAAAAAAATTCTAGCTATTGCGTCAAGAATTTTCAATTCTATTAAGGACACGGAGGCGAGGATTATCCCACCGATATACTGTTGACAAATTGTAATGTCTGCTAAACGATTTGTTTGAAATGCATAATTGTGATGATGATATATATTTAAAGTCATTTCCCCCCCTTGAGATTTATTCGTTTTTCCAAGGATATTATTGGTATATTTTCTTTACCTTTAGGTGCAATTACCAACGGCGAATGAGGTTTCGATCATTGTTTTCGTCAAGGTCCAGTTGTCTTGGTGAATTCGTCAGCATTTTCCGCTGCAAGTTATGAAGAGTCCGAGTGTGGTTCGTCTGTCGCAAAAAAAAAAAAAAGGAGGAGGATCCGTTGCTGTGGGGACTCTTAACAGCCAGTATTGCCCTTGGCAGCAGACTATAATGGTATGTTAGTAAACGTCACAGTACGGAGAAAAGAGCTCACGCCACATTCTACAGTACCCATAATTAACTTCATATTCAGTTTTCCAAAGCGCTCTACAAAACAAAAACAAAAAAAAGGAGGCTCTGAACATGACATGTCTTGTTTTTAAATTATCAACATTTTTATTAAGAAAATCAAGAGGTATTCCAAGATTTTGGTCAGTTAAAGTTAAAACATTGTATCACTTTAAAAGTAATTAACTTTTGCAGAAGCTAAGTATTGTTGGATTTAATATATCTGTCTGCAATCACTTTTACCTTCCAAAATAAACTTGCAACTGCATAAGGAGATTAGTACATTGACAACTGCAGTGGGAACAATTAAGACAAAGTTAAAACGAATATCCATACTTAAATCACCTGAATGAATGTGAAATATTTTCTGTAAGTGCTCTGTTGGGCATGCTTTCATAACAGAAATTAGTTCAATTTAATAACGATTCATCCCTCCTTTAAAAGGGGCGTTTGAACTTGTATGTATTTTGTAAAAATGGGTCATAAAAAGTAAATTGACCAGTAGAACGAGCTAAAACGGTATAAATAATGAAGTATGCATTTATCTAAGGGGTTGGAATCTTCAGAAAAAAAGAAAAAGAACATGCCTGCAAAAACAAACGTTTTTCATTTTTTTTGTCTGCTTAAAAACACTACTTGCCATGTCACTATGGAACCATAAAATATGTATCATGCAAATATAATTTGAGGACCCTTGCATATCTAGCATTGTAGGTGTTACACATGTTAACTGTTAAATGCCAGGGGACAGAAAGGCAGAACCATTCAACTTTTCACCATACACATCATTAAACAACAAAGTGTAGTGAATTTTCTTCATTTTTCCCCTCAATCGTTTTTCCTTTCATTCCTCTAGGTTGATTATTTTCGTTTACATTTTTCATTCCAATGCACATTATCTGAATTCATTTCTCTGTATTGTTTCGTTAGCCTGTGATTATTTTTATCAGTTTTTTCTCATTCACAAAACGTTTACTCATTTCATGGAGTTTCATCATTTTATCCGTTTGGTGAAACTTAATGTACTATCATTTTTTCTAAAATAATGATAAAAATTATCTTTTTACGTGCTGGGAATTGTAGGCTCCACTTCAACCACTGGAACTGTGTGATGCAATGAACACCCCATTATTAAGCACATGCTTCAAGCACCATTCAGACCTCCTCATCATCATGCTTATTTCAGCAATAAAAAAATATGCTTCAATCATAAGCCTGAAACAGAAAGCAGTGGGTGAAATAGTCTGTTATTCTCCTGGTATGCTAATTTTTCATACTTACCCAGGAACCTCTACAACTTCATCTGGCTTTTAAAGCCACGGACATCAGTGATGTGAGACAATTTCTTACTGCAGTACAACTAAATTATAGTAATTCGATTTGGAGTACAATTCAGACTTTGGTGGCCCTAAAAGTGGACCGCCAAAGCCAGGACGCCACAGTCATACCAGTGGCGTGCCCCCCTCGTCCCCCAAGTGTATTACAATGTCTCACCGGGCTGACCAGCAGGAACATTGTAATACACGTCCCTGCCATGCTGACCTGCAGGAACAGTGCTATGCTATTGGCTTCAGGCCAATAGTATAGCAAACCAGCCCCCTCAGAATGCTCACTCTGAAGTGGGTGGACAGGGGGGGCCTCCACTGCCCATGACATGGGCAGTGCAAGGGTCCCCTGTGGCCAACTGCACTGGATTTTCACCAGCCTTTTCATGGGGCTGACCTTAAAGAATAAGAAAAAACGTAGGAAATCCTGAGTGAGGTTAAGTGTACCTTTTCATGACAATATGAATATAAAGAATATTGCCCATTGCTACAACTAAATAATAATGTTGTGGTAGAAATAGGCATATGACGAATCTCTAGATATGTGAACTTTGTTTCAATGGTGAGAGCAGTTTGTTTCGTACCTTCACATTTACATAAAATACGTTTTCATTTTGGTACTTGTCAGATTAGGAAAGACCCTTGATTGCACAGTTGTGGCACACCCCTAGGTTTATTCACTTAGCTTAATGGTTAAGCAAATAATGCTCCCTTAAGCATGGCACTTTGGCATCTCTTACTAAACAAAATGCATTTTCACAAGTATTTTAATCTATTACGATTCAGCAGTAGTGTATCAGAGGTCACAATTCTTCAAAACATGGAGCAAACTTTTGATAAATGATTATGCATGGGCATATTCTATGGTACATAATTCACAACTTTTTCAAAAAACGTCCAGTGACCCTGGATGCAGTACACGTATTAATTCACAACTTTTTCAACAAACGTCCAGTGACCCTGGATGCAGTACACGTATCTTCATTGAGAACTTAAACCAGCCTAGATCAACAACTCATCATTTTGCTGATGGCAATTTGTATTTAGAAGGAAGCAGCAAATATTCTTAAAAGCTAACAGCGGTCAGGGTCCATCAAAAGAGACAACAAACTGTCTCTTAGACTGAATTTAGAGACCTGATAATGAAGGCATATGCATTATGGTTGAAAACGCAGAGGGTGTTCTGTGGCCTTAGACAGTATTCCATTTTCTGGGCTGTCCTTTGGCCAGCTTATAAATTTGTCTCTTGTTAAATCCAAAGTATATTTTCATATAATCATAAGAATTAACTAAAACCCAAGTAGTAGGACATTTGGAGATACATAAAAATATATATTTATGTATCTGAAAACGTCCAGTGAAACTCGGACCAAAAGCAGTCAACTTGTCTGGCAATACAGAAGACGGACTACCAATGTTGAAGTCCCCCACAAACGCACTTCAAAGCGATTACTGCACAATGAGCTGACTATAAGTCTTTACTCCTGGTAGCCAGAAGTTTTAATTACCTGCACAGAGAAAAGAAATTCCAACTTTTACTCCCTCAAACCATGAATAATCCCAGCAACAGGCACTTAGGTTTGTGAACCATCGTTTCCTTTTAGTTGACCATGATCACCAAACCAACGCCTACCAGCACGCCACCAAACCATATGCAGAAAGTTCAAAGGGAGAACACTGTGCATCCAAGATTCTAAAGTCTGCAACACTTTGGCAGCACACTTAATAAGGAAGCAAGGTCTGAAAAATTATTAAGAGAGGACTGAAGCTCAGCAACTTTCATTTCAGCTTCAACCGGAAGTCAGAACATCTCATAATGCTTTCCATTTATCAGCCTCAACGGCGGGATCATATGCACAAGATTGTTCCTGACACCATTATGAAGCAGGTGTTGATTAATTTCCATTGAGCTCACCGCCACTGAGGATTTGTCTTTTTACACTATACCTGAGATGGACTTAGCAATCTCAATATTGATGCATTTAACTGTACCCATGGCAGAACAGCATGAACCACTGTCATTCACTTTTGATAACCTTTTTGCCCCCACTTTATGTTCATAAGCACGCTGAGGCGGTTTTCAAAAACCCTAATAAATGTGTACAAACACACAAATCCATCTGGGAGTTTGACTATACTTTCCAGTTTGTACTAGAATGCAGTTGCACCAGATGTGCTGCCCTCTTCTGGAAGGGATATATTAAACTGAAAATAGCACACTCACCTAGATAGGTGAATAAGAGAAGTAAGTTTAGTTCACACAAGAACTTCTCAACACATACTTATTTGTGGCAACTGTTGCTATCTATTGTGTACACACTATTCAAAACAGCTTTGCTTTTGAAAAATAAAAGTTTGATTATTATCAAGAGTCAAAATCTCTAGTATGTTCACCCAAACGCCTCCTGCTTCGACACACTGATTTCTTAGCAGTCCCTTTGAAAAATAAACTGTTTCGAGATCAGAAAATAGGTTTGCCACTTTGATTGTATTGGGGTATGTTTGAGCTTGGTAAAAAAACTATTTGGCATTAGGTTTTCAAGGGAGAGTTGCACCTTCCCTAGCTTTCAAACATCATAGTTAGAACATGTACAGACACTCTTGTTACCCAAAGACAGTGAGAGAGAATTGCCATTTTAAGTATCCAATTTACATTGGACAGCCTTATAGCCAATTTGGTAGCAGTTTATCTGTCAAAGGGGCTACTGACAAAACATCTTGCTGCACCCGGGTAGAACCATCGTGCTCAACAGGAATAAACATATACAGGTAAAATTCACATCACTATGTTCATCTAACCACATAATGATACCATACATTTGTTTTAAAAGCACCTGAAATAGACAAACATGACTCAGGGGCGAGAGTGGCAAAATGTGCAAGGTCAGAGTGCATGTTTAAGTACGCCACATATTCCGAGAGCCAAACAGGACATAATTCAACACTTTTGTCTTAAGGAGTAATAATTTCATATTGAAATCTCAGTAGTTATAATACACACTCAATTTGTGTACCTTCTTGAACAAATATACCACAAAAAATATAAAACAAAGAAACAATGATAAAACTTGATGATTAAAAACAAGACTATTATTGGTGTGTGGCCATATAATAATCTAAGAGTCCAAGTCCACAGTAACATCTTGAAAGCTCCTTTCATTTGCATTGTCGAAACTGTTTTTACCATGCAGCTGTTTGAGGTGCTTTCTTAAAACAGGTTTATGTGCAAACACCATATCACAGTAATTACATTTATGGGGCTTATCACCACTATGAAGGTTCAAATGATCTTGCAGCGAGCATTTTTGAGAAAACGTCTTCCCACATATCTTGCACTGGAAAGGCTTAATTCCCGCATGTACTCTCATATGCCTGTGCAGATTTCCTTTCTGAGTGAACGTTTTCCCACAGAGAAGACACATGAACAGTTTGTGTAGTTTCAAATGACTGGCATAGTTTTCCAAATGACGAAATACTCTAGTGCACTTAGGACACTGATGATGCCACTGAAGCCCTTTTTCCATCATCCTGTTCATAGGTCCAAACATTTCTTTAGCTTCGGGTACCATATTGTCGCTGCCTGTATCCGAGAGATCATAGTTCTGGAGTTGGTTTTCTTCAGTTTCATTGACTTTATTTTCAACCGTTGAGTTTATCAGTGAGTGTTGCGGTTCAGACCCATGCAGGGCAGATTGTTCTGAAGAAAAAATATGGTTCGGATTTTTCTTCTCAGATGCTTCTCCGATTGTCTCCACTTTGACAATCTGAATATCACCATCATCAATGTCAACACTAGCTTCAGATAATGGAGAACAAGGAGAACTTTGTAGCAACTGATCTTCAATCTCGTCATCACTCTTCTTTAGTTCAGAAGAATCACTTTCCTGTTCACATTTTTCTTCACTATCCAAAGGCTCTTTTGGTTTTATAAACTTCCAAAGGGCATGTATACACCTTTTCACAACATGGCTCATTTGAAGAAAGCTAGCAGCAGTTAAGTAGTTTACAAGCTCAATTTCTGGAAACTCCAGCATACCAGTATAACAGGATAAAAGCAGCTGTCTCCCAGCTTCGGAACTTTGCAAAATGGAGATCTCTACTTCTTGTTCATCATTCAATAAAAAACGATCTCTTAAGTAAGGTGATCCTGCAGCAAATACAATTTTATGTCCTTTGATTTCAACATCATCAATATGCACAGTCACATCACAAAACTTATTTTCCTTCCTCAGTTTGTTCATGGTTTGTAACATTGAATCTCCATAATTCTCAAATTTGAACTGAAGATGATCAGAACGTTCACACATTTTTGCAGACCTAGAGGGACACAAACATAAAAATGTGTTACTCGTTTTGGCAAGAGTATCGAAGTAAGATTTAATTCATTAATGTCAAATATGTGTTATAGCACCCAACATCTTTGCGATTTACCCAGGGCAAATCTTGAGTGTAAGAAAGCCAGTAGTGGAGGTCCCAGTACAACACAGGTAAAAACTATGGCCCAGAAAATAAAGACTGGCCTCTGTCTGCTGTGAAGAGTGTTGTCCGATGTAGGAGACCTGCAAACACCAATGGAGGCCCGGAGCATCCATATTTGAGCACAGAGTGGCCAGTAGGCTAAATCAAGAACGCAAAGCACGACTTGGGTGGTGGGTGGTTGGGGGGGGGGGGGGGGGGGGGGGGGGGGGGGGGGGTGGAGATATCCAGGACACGTCAAAGGGATTTGTAATAGACAGCCTAGGTGTGAGTACATCCAGACGTCTCTAGGTCTGCCTAATCTGCAATTTTTTGCATCAGGAATCCATGAGGATCATGGTACTCTCAAAGTGCTAGAACTGGTTTGTGGAGCAGACTGGAGAAACAGTGGGCCCTATACGTATTCCCTGTGCAGGTTGAAAAGTGCTGTCCTAGTCTGCCAAGGAAGAGAATGAGTGACCCCGGTGGGGGGCGTTTTCCAAGCAGTGATGATAATACATGATTTTATGTACATCATTTTGAAATCATTTACGTGAATTTAAATTTAAACAGATGCTTACTTGGAGATGCCCTTATAATTCTAATCAATTAGTCTCATCTAGACCATTACAAAACCAATTATCAGATGTAAATTAAAATGCAAGACCTAGGAGAATGATTTTCAGATATAGCGTAAATATCCAAACGTGAGAACATCTCATCAGTATTAACAATCATCAAAGGCATAGCAGATAAAATATATCAATTTTACAGTCTCATTGTCATACATGCGAACATATACACATAAATTAAATTAGGCTGTTATCCTGCAAGGAATTAGGTTGCATTTCCCTTGTTGAATCATTTAAATAGTTGTTAGGAGTACACTAATTGCATTGCAACACTTCCCAACTATTTGCATCTGCTCTGCCTTTCGATAGTAAACTCGCCTTCCCTCTCTCCCTACATTCTCTTTGCCATGTCTACCAATGCCAAAATACAAGTGCACTAATAATCTACAAGTATATCTTAACAGTGAGGACAGTGCCATCGCCAAAGTAGTACTCTTTCTACTACAAAAGAACTACAGAATACGTCCCTATATTAATTTAAATTTCTAGTAAATCAGAACTACCACTGCTGCAGCTACCTATCATAGAGGGAGGTCTGAGTGCCCAAAATAATACTATCTGGTAAACAGTCACAGGTGGGGGGCCCCAGTGGTTGATAGGGATGGCCAGGATGAGATAGGACATAATTCCCAGACCAGGGCACTTTAGTGATATTATTTTAGGGGAAAAGTGGAGAACAGTCATTGCTTCTTAAGTGAGCATTAAAATGTTGGAAGCATTGGATTAAACACACACACCATACGATACCCACCGTGTGCTCCCAGCCATACCATAGATGGGTTTGCCATGTAAAAACAGAATGTTTTTACCGCTATGCAAATGTCAAGTTGTACAGAGGTAGTGTTGGTTACTGTAGAAAACTGCTGTGCAAACAGAAAGCTGATCCCTTTGTAGACACTGGTGGAGGTGTGCCTGGCATACAGAGGAGTAAACCACACAATGTGGGGCACGTTACTCTAAGCATGTGAACCCATCACGGCATGACCTACTGCAGCTTCTATGTACAATAGGGAGACGCGCCTACAGAGCTATCCGGTTTTATGAAATGTTGAACAAAATGCCAAGAGAACCACCGAATAGGCCAAGAATGTTTTAGGAAACCAACCTTGGAAGGGAACTTGAAGATAAGAAATGGAGAGCGTTATTACTGTACACACAAAAGGTCTCTAGAAATAGATTCCTCAAGTAGACGCAGTTCATTAGACATACTTAACACTCCAGAATCGCAGTAAGATTTTTTAGCTCCAAAGTATGACCTGCCGTTGCTGGGATACCGTGGCAACAGTCTTGTATCATATGGTATAGAAATGCCAGGTGATTAGCGAGTACTAGGAACAGGTGACAATACTTTTAGAAAACACTGGAAACAGAACTGAATTGTACAAACGCGAAGCATGCCTGCAGAGTCTTTTTTAGGTGCCCAAGGCTGAGCAAGGTTGATTTTTGTACTGTTCCCTGGTGTTGCCTCAGCGACCAATAGGACATACATGGAAGGCAGTGGGTGGACCTTTTTGTATGTCAAATGTGTAGGAGAGGTGATCAAGCGGTCCAAAGTTAAAAAAAAATGGCATTAAAGGGTGTGGTATCCCGAGGTCTGAGAAGGCGCCCGATAATTGGAAAGTGGGACGTGGTTATGCGTAACTTCAACAAAACAGGCTAGAAGATGCCATCCATTTAAATAAAATAATGCTTATTCAAAGATATCAGTTGCCTAGACCATTGAGAAAGGATGAATGATAAGAATGTACAAAATGCTTGGTGTACCATCAAACAAAGTAATAATAGTTTTATACAGAATTATTTTTCGACAGGTCCAAATATAAACATAAAGGTAAAGATAAAGATATAACATGGACCCACATACGCCACCAGTCGCTACACAAGAAAAGTATTTTTAAGGATAAATACATAACAATAATGTAAGAGAAGTATTGTAATTGTGATAATGTTTGAATCATATATGATTAAAAGGTAGAAAAGAAAACTTAATACATTTTTTTTTAAAGTAGGCAGTCTGCTTCAAAAACATTAAAGAATCGCTCTCCTTGGTAGGATGGCAAGAATCTGAGGTCCTAATAATGCAAACGATGGGTCAGGGCTGCTGCCTGCCTACAGTTTGAGGCGTTGCTTGGCATGACACTCGTAGAAAACATTCAAAATGTTCATTAAAAAATGTGTGTTGAGCTTAACCCCTTGAATGGAGTTCGGCATTTAGCCCACCTCTTTCCGGGCAACAAGTTCACATAAGGTTTTCATCTAGTTCTGAGGCCTAAAAAAAAAAAAAAAAAAAAAGAGAACGGGGATTGATTTCTTAAACTTAACTGACTAAACCATCTCGTACCTCTTGTTTGTGTTGCACAGTGCACACCTACCGGTCTCCGACATAACCCATAGCACAAAGGCAATACAACAGAGCGCAAGGTGCAGTGGCTCCAAGCAAGAAGTCCAATCATCTATTCCCTTTTTGTAACATTAGGAACAATCGCATATGCATGCGATTTTCTAGAAATTGTAAAGGTTTGATCAAGTGGACGAAATCATGCCTGCGTTCGTTGTGGTGTGACTTTAACTTGGTCACCATTTTTAATTGATCAAGGGCAACGTTTCCACTCAAGACCTGCGTAGACGGGCTAAGAATCCATCTGAAAGAGCAGGTGCATCAAGCAGCCTCAAGCCTTCATGATCTAGACGCTTTTGTGTAGTAAGGCCTTTGTGTTTAGTGACAGACAACTATACGTGCATTTGTTTCCTGCAAAAAAACAAAATGGGGTCCGGGGACATAAAAGGTCCTTGAATATTAAGCGAGGCGGACGTTTTATGTTTGAAACAAATAGCGAGGGGGTGTTATTGTAAATTCTAAAACCTCCAACTCACATATAGCAGAACCTGTTTCTCTTTTAAACAGACATGGTGATCCAAGGGTTTGTGAAAAGGCAGGAGAAAGATAATCGTTAAAGGCATCTTGTGAAGCTGGCTTTTGAGCTAGAGAATTGGACAAATGAGTATCCCTCTGCCACTTTCAAGGCAGTAAACAAGCATGCACTGTTGTCACTCTCTCCGTGTGAAGCAGTAAAGTGATTTACATGGTACTTGGTTTTCAATTCTCAAGAAGTGGCACCCGTGCGGTGTGCCTCAATCTAGAAACTACGTACAAGCACCAGCCTTAGGGTCTGACAGAATAGATTGAGGATGGACATCAAGGCTTTGGTATGATTTCCATTAGTTTCCTCCTGTCTGTTAAGTTCCACTCTAGACAAGCAGGTGATATGCCAAAAGATGCTAGCGCCCCAGCTGAAATTGCCATTTCTATCTCTCTGGCTCAGAAGGGCTTAATTCAGGTTTAATAACGTCAAAACTTGAGTCTCTCCATGTCGTCATCCAAGCAGAGGACAGGCACCAAGTCTCTTGAGATTGATGTTCCACTATTTGCTTTTGTGTGTTCTTGGAGTTCAGTCACTCTTTTGTACTCAGGCCTGCCTAAAAAATAAGGACTTAGATGAGAGAACAATGTGGAGAAAATGCCAGTATCAGTTTATCCCAAACATTTTAGAACAGTGGTTCTCAATCTATTGACTCCAGTGGACCCCCACTGAATCATTACTAGAAGCTGGAAACACCCAAGCCTTTTGTACCATTTACATTTCAAACATTAAAACGATAATTCACAAAAAAAATAAACAAACAAGTATACACCAAACAAATACTTGAATTTCTAAAGATTTAATTATTTTATATAGAAAAAGTATGCAAATATAAAAAAAAAAAAATAGCAAGTTTGGCACTGCATCTCTGCGACTAACTTTCAATGTTTGGTTTGATTTATGAAAGTTGAATCATTAGGTCAGATTCTACATTTCCCAAGCGATTTCTGTTTTTATTTTTTTAGGGACATAAGATCTGAAAAACCTTTTTCACATAAATATGTTTTGGTGAAAAGAAGCAAAGCCATAATGTCCTCCCATCATTGCATAGCCTCTCCGTCACATGTAATTCATTTGTTTTATAGCACCTTTCATACCAGTGTAGGGTGTCTGAGCACTTTACAGGGGAGTACAAGGTGTTGAATTTATGTCATCCACAGTGGTAGGCATTTTCTAAGAGTGCTTGGTCTGGACAGGCACAAACTCAGGTTTCAGAACACAACACAGTGGTTAGCATGGACTTTAATAATAAGGATGGATTTCTACACAAGCAAACCTTTTTTAGCAGCATAAGGAAAATGAAAGACTGGAAAAAAACAAAAACAAAAAAAAACTCAATTTTCTAATTTGTGCCATGCAGTTTGCACGCAGCTTTTTAATGACAGTTCATAGCTCACTGTGCTATATTAAGATTAAAACTTATGAACTGCACAGTAACAAAAGAATCTCTGACAAAAACAGTAACCCATTGTGCTACGCACATAAAATACTGTTCTTTGCATGATATGCGTTCTTTGCAGCAGGCACATTAACCATCTGCAATACCTTTGAATCAAAACTGCCACTAGACAAAACTCCCATCCCTTTCCAGCAGGTACATTAATCACTAGAGATATTGTGATGCTTTTATTTTTGCCCAAAAGCTGGATGTACAAGGAGCTTTGCAGTGCTTTTAGAACTGCAGCACAAAGGAGATAATAAATATAATAACATGCAGGCGTTTGTCAGAGGACCCAGCTGGAGAACTTCCTCCCTCCCAGCTTATTTAGACATGTGCACCCCCTGGAAATGTGTTGCAGACCACAGACTGGGAACCACTGTTTTAGGCCCATGACAGACTTTTTAGTATGGACATCTTTTGTGACCCACTTAGCTCTAATGGGCATGAGGAGGTCAATTTTGTAATGTAGTAAGCATTGTGTGGTAGCACATTATTATTTGCAAACAGCACATTTTACATTGCATTTGCAGAGACATATAGTTTTATAGATCAAACTATATTGCACACAAATGATAATGTGTGGAAATCAAGTTTCATAGAACAGTTATTTGTGTATCACCAACTAAAGTGTCTTTGTTTGCATCACACTTCAGAATTACACAAAAAAAATTACTTTCCCAACTCTGAACATGTACAGATCATTTATAGGTATGTACATTTTGTAGTGTTCTTAGGACAAAATGACATCCTCCAGCTTTCCTTTAAAGCTTCATCCATCCCAGCAGGATTGTCATATAATCCCCTATAGTCTGCGTTCTCTGACTGCAAAGTGAGAGGAGCTTGCAAACAACAGTACCTGTGTTAAAACATAAAGCAGCAGAAGTCACAGCCTGGCATTTGACCTCTGTTTTTGAAACACAAAGGTGACACAATAAATAGAGAATTGAAATGGATCTTTATTTGTTGCCTAGACTTTGGCAACCCAACAAAAATCAGCACAAGAAACCACTCCCCCCCCCCCTCATATGTTACTGATAGTATTATTTGTTCCCGTTCACTTTCATGCGATCTTGTGCCACGCGTTAAAACATGCTTATTAAGGTGAAAAATTACTTCATACTAAGTCACTGTGCTGAGGTTATAAAGTAGGAATTACTTCTGCATGTAGACAAAAAATGCCAATAGGGTAACTCTGCATGTCTATTTTTGGGAAATTGAAAATGAAAACATCTACATGCTAAATAAAATAAGGAACTTTACAGGACAATTTGTTCTCATTTACGATTCCATTTACATCTTCAGGTCCTCAGAATGACCTATTGGGGATGACTTGGGTATCAGCTGAGAGAGTGTATGGCGGATTGGGGTTGAGAGGGAATGGATGGGCATCCGATATGGGCAAGAAATACCAATGTAGAGTCAACCCAACACGCGTCCAGCAAGCTCACCGAGGTGTTTCCTGGTTCGAACTGGAGTGTGGGACTATTTTTTGGCGGTCAGGGAACCCTCCAAGGCCCTGGGGGAATTACTGAATTCCAAGTGTTGTTCGAGTGATGTGTTGTAAATTTGGCGGGTGGGTGGCTTGAGGCCTTTGGAGAACAGAACACGAAAGAGGATGACTGGAAATGGTTGGGGTACATCTTTTATCTTCCATCCATTGTCCTGGCTCAAATATCGGGACATACTGCCATCTGTCCAACCATTCTTGCACATACACATTCGGCATTATTTAGCCAACGGTTTACATTTTAGTTCGTTCTCACTGCCAACCCCACGAAAAACATACATCCCTCACATGCGAATCTATAAGCATAAGGCACCACGTCGGAGTAATAGGGTACTCTTAAATAGCTGCCATGGATAATATGTGCAGACACACAAATAGTTGCCATGGATAATATGTGCAGACATACAACACCGCAAAAAATCTTGCAATATATCAGTAAATCTATTCATCCTTCTACCCTGGTTTCGCATAGTGCAGCAGTCACTTCTGCATGCAGGTAAAACACATGATAGGATTAATCATATAAATCGTGCAGCTGCAGAGCTGAGAGAACGCGCGAAGGAAGATGGGCCACGAAGTGATAGCATTTGCATTGCAGATAAAAAGGAAGCTGAATCACAGAACATACAGGGTACACACTGTTCTAAAAAAGCACGCCCACAATCGCGGACTGCATAACACCAACGCAGTGTCCACTTTAATTATAACGTATATCACAATACTAGTAATGCGCATAGACACACAAGCCCAACATGACAAGACAGCAGTAAACAACTAAGCCAGCAGATGTTGATACCTGGAACTCTGGAGGCACAGCGAAGATGGACAGCGGTGTAATGTACAAAGACAGTACCTGCAGCAGCGGCTGTAGTATAGATTTGTCACTATGCAAATGCTAAGTATCCCCACTGAGAATACGATGCACGTGTAATACAATGGTAATGTACATACTTTGGCCTGCAGACGTGTTTAAACGCATTGCAGGTCAAGCAGAAACAAAAGGTGCAAAGTTCGGGGAGGGAAACCAGACACCAGATGCACGGTACTGGTGCTGCAACTGACATTAGATATAAAGTTCTGGCGCTGCTATACACCCTGAAATCGCACAATCATGGTAAAGAAAACAAGTACAGGTTTGGCCTGAAACTCAAACAGCGCACACAGTCAACTACCAGAAACACTGTCACAACACCGCTTAATCATCTGCACAATCACAGCAATGCACAATGTGCGGCGGTAAAGCACACAACACCCAGTCGTTACACTGAAATGAAATGAACTGCCTTCTTGAGCACCTTGTAGCCTAGGTTATACATACACGGATGCACAACGCTGACCTACGGGGCAGGTAAACTGTTCCAGTACCTTGACACTACTCGAGCTACGTCGTCCACACAATCGCCCTACTGTACTGGCCTTTCCGCGAAGAATCACTACCCCGGACAGACGTCCCCGACCCAGTTATTTGGCCATGAGCCGCCGTGCAAACCATACCTTCCCAGCACCCGGGGCCTGCGGTGACGGTGCAAGTAGCTGCCGAAAGGGCACGGCTACAAATACCAAACCCTAGAGGGATCACAAACCACCCAGCCTAGAGCTACAAATTCCATTTGGAGAAATTAGAGAATCCTTGTCCTGGAATTATCGCGAGACAATTACCGTGTTTTAGCATCGCGAGAAAAAAGCCTAAACAATTTATCAACGACTGGACCTCGAATAAACTTATGATTGTGCGCTAAAAAGGGCTATGAGAGCGGCCATGTTAGGTGTGGAAAGGCTGCATCAGGTCCATCCATACCGTGTGGGCTATTTTCTCCTACACTAACTGTAACCTCTATGAACTGGAACCATTACTACAAGCAAGATACCAAGAAAAATATATAATTGTGCCACTTAGCGGCGAGATCCATTCATTAATGCTAGTAACTATTTACAAATTGATTTTTTTAGTAATTTAAACTGAAGCTATTTGCAAGTCCGCTTTGTTGGGTGGGTGGGTGTTGTTTCGAGCTCTTCTTTTGTGGGGAGTTAGGGCCTTTATTTTGTATAGGTCCGAACTGAACAGATGCTGCTCCGGTATTGAGATCTCGCGTTGTTGTAGAGGGATGAGCACAAATGGAATGCGAGCCTGGAGGTAGATTGAACGCTCTGTATACAGAGGAAGTGGATGTTGGTGTCATAACTGGTCCCAGTAGTAGCGAAAAAGAGGCATTTCCCCCTTTTTTCAGCGGAACGAGGCTTCAGACCCAATTGGCCAGAACCGGCTGCTTGACAGGTACCAATACAACAAGGCGGGCCTGGGGGAGGGAGAGACATTAGCGTTCAGGAAAAATGTGGTCTCTGTATCTGATCAAGTTTCTGGACGACCAGTGGTTAATTTACCCACCTGACCAGTATTTTCATGCAAAGAGTGCATAGGTTTTATTTGGCTTATATGTGGCATTTCTATATTTTAGTGCGCGTATGTGTGACATTCCAGTGCCTTATGTGTGACAATTTGAGTGACAGTTTATTGACAGCAGACGAAGCAGATATGCTCATATGAGATGCATTTTAGAAATTGTCAAAATAATGTTGCAGAGCTCCGAATGCTTCAGCCAGGTGCTCACTTAATTCGCTTTTCTAACACAACAGAGCTAGAAACATAAGTGGGGCCATAATAAACAACAATCAAGCAATTTTGATTATTTTTTCAAATGAATATTGACACTTTTTCTTTTTATTGCTGCAAATGGAAGAGTAAATGATCACATCTGTGAAGAGCACTAACACTCACCATTTAATATATTGTTATTAACAATGTGTGTCAATGGTGTGTGTGTGTGTATGTATATATATATATATAGAGAGAGAGAGAGAGAAAAAAAAGAAAGAATTAATTAATTGTGCCATCTCGGTATGCCTGTTATTCCTGCCAAGAGCTAACTACCAGTACCACAATGTTTTCAACCAGGAACTCTACACGTTTAGTATGCATTCATAGGCCCAAAACAAAAAACATCCCATCCAGCTATGGTCTGTTAAATCAAGTATCTGCAAGGCAATGGTAACAAATCCCCATAGGCAAAATCCAATTTTATCCGAAAATGTGCATGATAAAGTATGAACATTTTATACTGTAAAGGTGTATCTTTTATTAGACAGAAAATGTCGATTTAAGACCAAAACTGTTTTGCCGGTACAAAAAATAGCTTGGTTACAAGGCTCTCTCCTGTTAGAATATGTCTCAGGTCTTGTCACTGTCTGCCAGAGACTGGCTCGGATACGCTCAAACAGACTGTGTGAAGCAGTATAGGCTCTGAGTTTAAACGGTGTCCCTGTCGTCGGACAGCAGGCCTTGCTGAAGCTGAGAAAGTCAGAGCCCATGACCATGGCAACGCCTCTAGGCCGCACCCAAAGCAGCAGCTGAATGCTAACACAGTTTTACCTCCTGACATACTTTAACTCTTTAGGGTCGAGTGCTGGCCTGCAGCAACTTAGTACTGCTGTCTGCAATCACCCGAGCCTTGGAAAATCAGCTGTTAGTTTAACCCCCCAATGCGTTATAATTGGGTTACACGAGTTAAGAGTGGTTAAAAACAGAGGAAAAGATTCGAAATCCTAGATTTCCGCCATATGTTTTTATAACTACTGATACATAATGAAAACACGTTAAACGCATTCCACAGGTGCCCTAATGAATGTGAAAGAAAACAGATGTAGAATTCCCTAGATAAAAATAAGTTGTGGGGTTTTGCTCAATCCTGGCACTTTCAGAACCTCAAAGTAAGATCAGGTGGTCAGTCTGTTCTCTGAGAAAAGTGACAACCCTGGGAAGAGAATTGAAAACACCCAAGTACATCGGCACAGCCCTATCAACCTTTGTGTTTTTTGTTTTATTGGTGGGGAAGGAGGTCGAGGGAACAGGGCACAGGGGCAGATGACCTTCAAATGTTGTTCTCAGTATAAAGCTCCACCCCTCCAAGGCCACGCCCCTTCTTACGGGGCTAATTTTATTTTCAAGTTGACAGGGCTTTACTTGCTAGCAATCTTAATTACTCTAAGTCCTACTCGTCCCAGTCATTACTTGTGAGGTGTATCTCACCTCCAGAAACCGCACGCACCAGGATAGCTGAAAACGCCAGTCTTGTCTGCTATATACTGGCTGTCAAAATAGTTGAGGCATGCCCAGTATCCTCCAGACACTACCAAGTCCTATCAAAGTCTGAGGGAAGGTGGGCAGGGGATAGTGACTGAGAGGAAGACCAGCACGACTGAGTAATTAAGATTACCAGTAAGAGGGACATTATCACGATGATACTGCCCCAGTCATAACTTCTGAGGTATACCCAAGCCTAGAAGCACGGGACGCCTTTCACACACCGTTTGCCTGCCTCTGAGGGACTCCATCCCCCTGGAATGATATATACCGGGGGATGGTTCCGCAGGCTCAAAATTTCTTAACTTCAATCTTTTTTCCACAGCAGCACTTGCTGGGTCCAGGGACCTTATCGGATCGTTGTTATTCCCTTATTTGCTCAAATATGATTTATGTAGCACGATTGAATGGGTTGCTCCACGCTTTCCTTCAACACCCACTTTTATCGGAGGGGTTGGAATGTCGATAATTGATTACATTTTTGTCAGTAAGAATTTTCTTGACTATATTGTGGATGGTGTAGTTATCCCTTGTAATTACAGCAATCACAACACATTCTCCATCACACTGCATGCCTAAAGCTTTGCTCTCTGGTCAAATCCATGGGGGTATGAATGTTCTTAAGAGGATTGATGGGCTCAGGCTAGTGTGGAAGACTGACAGTTTGAATGACGTCCAGAGCAGGCTGTGTGCAGGCCATCTGAGTATGCTCTACGACTTTCTCAGACTGACTTACGATTCCAGATGTAGTGTGGACTCATTTGTTGCCCTAGGATTCACCATCAACTCATTCCTTTTGAAGCCCATATCAAACACCAGTACTGTTGCCAACTCCTGATTTAAAAAGGCATGCACAGAGGCGAACAGATGCCTGCAGAATGCCTTAAGGGCTAACCCAAGGGATTTGACGGCTATCGCCTACAAACTGGCGATCAGCAGAAGAAAGGCAGAACTTAAGGAGGAAGTATGGACCACTCTGGTTACTTCTTGTAGGACTAGACATATTGGTTTGTTTTGGCACACCGTCAACAATGATTAAAAAAAATAACAACAACTCTAATCTTGTATGTGCAAACATCAGTGCAGAAAGCGTGATAAAGCCACTGCACGTTTCTTAGATCTGGGTTTCCTAGTTGCTAAATGCCTCATTATTTGCAGGTGGAAGTCCTCTGCACCCCCAACAGTAGAAGCCTGATCTCACTCCATTTCAACATGGGCCCAAGCAGAGAGTGTGGCTTTGCATAAGGAGGATACTTCGGGACTCCACAAATACCCCATTTCATCGTATTGGGAACCTATCCTGCATGATCTCCATGCCTCTGCACAACACATCAAAGTGGCACTCGACGATGACATTAAAATGAACACAGAGGGTACCCCGCACAGTACTTAAACACCTAGTAATCTTAATTACCCTGCTGGGCCAAATGTGTTATTCTGATGGGACACTCTGCAACATAACGTTTGAATGCTATGGAATAGGTATGGTTACTAGTTCTCGACCCTTACCACCTGTTTTCTCCTACCCTTCCTCTCCCCTACTAAATTCTGTTTTATGTTTATACACCTAATGGTACTCAAGTCTCTTTACTGTTTGTGTCCCGTGATATTGCATCGTAAATTACATCATTACGACTGAGGAAACCACATGTACTGTTATGACTCAAAATAATGAAATAAAAAAAAATAAGGCGCAATTTGTCAGAAGATGTAGCTTTTTGTGAAATACTTTCTAAAGTATTTATTATACTCGACAGCTGAGCAGACTTAGTACTTAAAGAATGTGAAAGAAATATATGGAATATATCTGTAACCACATTATATTACTATTTATACATTTTTAGGATACATATTACATAAACACTGCTACACACACTTAAAACACGTAGTGTTCTGTAGTCTATTTTTACGAAGGAATCTTTACTTTAATGTTTTCTTAACTGTGGCACCCGTAGTACTTTCAGTGTCTCTGTCTTACCTCAAACATATTATGGTAAATGGATCATAATCATTGAACTCTGAGCTGTTCAAGTAGGACTGAGACACCCATAAACTAGAAGTCACTAGGCTCTGAGCTTAATGAGGAGATGCATTGAGAACAAGCTCCAATTCTGACATGGCCAATTGGAACCAGTCATCACGGAGTAGGCGATGTGTCTCAGGGAAACTCTAGCTAAAGAAGATGGGATGCACAGTCATCAGAACAGTGTGATCTGCAGAATTTGGGTCCCTTGTGAGGCAATGACTTCCTAAATCAGAGTGCTAAGTGATGGTTGCATGAGATATGTCACTTTAGTATTACAGTCTGATCCTGGCCATGACTCAGTTTTGCTACAGTATAGATGGATACCCACAGCATGGCCAAACAACAAAACGTGCATTTTCTGGGTGAGGCACCACTCGTGTCCATCAATCAAGCCTTTACTGTGCTGTAAGTAAATACGTGTGGTGAAGTCATAAATGCAACAAACGTCATACTCAGAATGTGAATGCCATTTGTGTTGAGTGTTGAAGAAGGGAAGGTTGATCTTGCTGTCACAGAGGGTTGTGATCCTGAAGAATAAAGCTCTGTGTTTACCGCTTACCATTGTTGTGTTTTATTGAGCGGTATCACCTCAATATGGCGATGAGCGTAGTGATCACGACCCTGAACCCACGACATCGACGGTGTCTGGTGGTGTTCTTCACCCAGCAAGATTCTGACTTAAGTGTGGAGAATAGAGTAAGGAAAAAAATACCTATTTTAGGACTTTTGCAGACCAGTGCGCAGGGAGTTTGACAGACTCACCAGTTGTGCTGCTACGAGGGGCTCAGAATATTTTGTATGTCATTTTGGGTTCCATGAAGTGGAGCCTGAGGTGCATCATTGGCACAGCGAACGCCCTGTGGAGGCGGAGCACAAGTCAGGGAAGCACAGTAACGTTCGCGTGCTTAGAGGAAGGTGTGTCCTTGTGACGCGGATGGTGTTGGCGTGTGTCACCAACATGTTACATCAGCAAATGCTGACAAGATACTGTTAGTTGCCGGGCAACACAAGTATATATTAATTTAATTGACTCTCTGCTATTGGCGTTCCACTGTGTTTGGTTTCTCCTGAATGAAGGTTACCAG
This sequence comes from Pleurodeles waltl, assembly GCF_031143425.1. Classification (NCBI taxonomy): domain Eukaryota; kingdom Metazoa; phylum Chordata; class Amphibia; order Caudata; family Salamandridae; genus Pleurodeles; species Pleurodeles waltl. The sequence goes on from NC_090445.1 coordinate 1,640,371,847, forward strand.
GCAACACAAACGTGGCCTGTTAATTTCTGCCTCAGCTGTGGTACACACACAAAGTGTGTTGCATCGTTCTAAATAATTTACACCACACAGCATAACGTGACCTGTTACTTCCTGCCTCAGTTGTGAAAAGCACACAGTGTTACATCATTCTAAAAACTACACATCGCAGCCATTGTTACCAGGCAACACTAGTAATTACAGCAGCTAGTTAACTTCTGCCAGAGCTGTTATACACACACATTATTTTCTGGATCAACCACACCGCGCTATGCAACACAAACTACATGCCACATTTCAGAATTCTAAACCTGTTGGCTTCCAGAGTAATTAATCCAAGCGATGTGGCACAACCTAGTGTCAGCTGTGACACTGTTAAGTTCTTCTAGTGGCATCTGTGATACACACACACTTCCATTCAACATTGATTAATAAAAAATGCAAGTCAACAATGCGCCATCTCCTTTCCTTCAAAAACCTGGAGATCCTTCCATTCCATGGAAGTCATGGTCCAGAGTTTTCACAAAATACATTGGAGCAATTGAAGGAAATAGATATTGCCCAGAAAGAACGTTTTTTTTTGTTTGTTTTTCTTTAACACAATTTGAGTCTGAAGGCCAAGCCATCTATAAGCATTGACCACTGCTCCAACTAAGGGAGAATGAGGGGGATATTGATGAGTTGCAACTAGCTGTCATTAAATTAGAACAACATTTTGATGTTCAACCTAGTTTGATAGTAAATAGACACCTTGTTCACGAAAAAACAACGCCAAGAGGAATCTATTGATATTTATGTGCCCACTTTGCAAATTTTTTGTCGGATTGTGAATTTCAGACTTTTACAGCACAAATGATAAGGGACCAAATTGTTGTTAGATGTTGGGATAAAAAAGTTCAGGAGAAATTAACACTAAAAAAGTCCCATATTAATAGGACTAATGAAATTGTAAAGAGCATTGAATTGTCGCAAAAGTCGTGCAAAGAGCTGACACGCAAAGTGATGTTGCTTTAGTGAAAGAATCTTGAAGTTACAAACAGGGTTCTCAGGTAAGAAGGGTGGTGAGAGAAAGGAAGAGAAAAAATCCTTTCTTCAAACAGAAAAATGTGTTTTCGTTGTGGCAATCCAAATCACTTACTCAATAGACGCCCCTGCCCAGCGAAAAATGTAAACTGTAGAGTTTGTGGTAAAATGGGACACTTCGCAAACGTGTTTCAGTCTAAAAAGGAGAAAATTTAATGCAATTCCAGAAATAGAAGTTAATGAAGGATCAGAAGAAGAGCAATGTTTTGGAAGGGATGTTGTCTTGGTTGTTCAGGGTGGTGAATCAGAGTCTGTAGATCCTTATGAGAACATTGTTGTCGATGGAAGGCTTTTGAATTTGCTGATTGATTCTGGGACACAAATGACCAGGATAACAAATTAGTTGTATAAGGAATCTTGGCCAGATAGAGAGCTATGCCCACCGGATTGGAATCCAGTATCGTATGATGGAAGAAAGATTGGAGTAACAGGATATTTTCAAACAATTTTGGAGTTTAAAGGGAAAATGATCTATGGGAAAGTATATGTAGCGCATATTCTTGGTTGGTATCATCAAGTTTTTCTTTGGAATGTCACTTCGGCCAGGTAGGGATATTCAAGTGTTGTGATTGCTGAAGGGGATGACGCAGTGTCTGCATCCGTGAAAGGCAATGTTTAGGTTAAGTCATCCAAAACTGTTTTTGGGGGTAAATTAGACAGAATCAAGGGGTTTAAGCTCAAGATTTATGTCCAAAGAGAAGCTAACTCAGTCAAGCACAAGTTACGTAATGGTCCATTTAGTGTAAGAGAAGATTTGACTACCATTTTGAAGAAGAGGTGTGAGGATGTTGTGCTTGACCCCATTGAGTCTTACTTATGGTTTTCTACTCTGGTTATTTCCCACAAGAAGAATGGGCAACAGAGAGTCTGTGTAGATCTCAGGAGTCGTAATAGAGCGATATGGGTAGATTCTCATCCTCTACCCAGAATCAATAATATCGTCATAAATTTTGTGATAGCGAAGGTGTTCAACAAGATCGACCTAACATCTGTATACCACCAAGTAGTGTGCAATCCCTCTCTAGACATCTAACAGCATTTGTGTCAAAGATCGGCACTTTTCAATTTAAAAGGATGTTGTTCAGATTAGCATCCAAATCATCTCTTTTTCAGTGCATTCCTGAGAATATTTTGGAAGGGATAAATGGTGTGGTCACTTTTCAAGATGCCATTTTGATTGCTGGAAAGCACATGGAAGAGCATGATAGGGTAATTGTTGAAGTTATAAAAAGGCTGGAGGATGCAGGCGTGGTAGCAAATGTGATTTCCAAAAGGACAGAAATTAGTATTCCGGTCATGTCATTTCAGAGAAAGGAGTTCAACCACACCCTAGTTTGGTTGATGCCATCCTTAATGTTCCCATTCCAGAGTCAAGTGAGCAAGTTTCTTCTTTTCTGAGAGTGTGCTAGTTCTACCCTAAAGTTATTATGATTTTTGCTTGTAAAACTGTCAGTATGCACAAATTATTAAAGAAAGGGAAATTTATTGTTTTAAAAAATGACGTTGTATCTCAGAAGTGTTAGCACCTTTTGACCCCACCAGACAGTGTATCATTATGGTGGATGCGAGCATTGGGGGATTATGTGCTACACTAGCTTAAATCGAAGATGATTTAGAAAAAAACATTGGTTTTGCATTTAGAGCTCTGATAGAGAATGAAAAAGTTTTTTCTGCGATGGAGAAGTAACTATTAGCTTGCTGTTGGGCAGTCAAGTATTTTAAGTGTTTAATTTGGGAAAGAACATTTTTGGTAAAGACAGATCATAAACCACTAGTAAACATCCTGAGTATTATTGAGATAAAAGACTATGCATCCAGGATAGCAAGGTTGAGCTCAAAGGTGTTGCAATACAATTTTCAAGTTGAACATGGGAACTGGGAGAAAAAACATCAGAGCTGACTATCACTATCTCCTGCATGGTGTTATCATGAGACTACAGGAAGTCCTGGTGAAGAAGAAAAATGTTTAATAGCCACTCTTCTGTCAAGGCCCAATTCCTCGGAGTCTGTGCGTTGATGATTTAGAGGCCCACCTCCAGGCAGCACCAACTCAGAATGCTGTAATAGCACTGATGTTTTGAGCGGCCAGGCGGGGGGAAGGGAATTAGGATGGGAACAGCCAGGAGGGAGACCTAAAAGGAAAAACTGTTAGACTTACCATAAAACAACAATCACAGTATTTATAAATCAAACAATATAAAATTGTAAATATGTCTTCCATCAAACATATTAAATAAAATAAACTCCCTATTCTCACTTGACAATCTAATAATTGGAACTCCAAACCAACACCATAATGTACCAGAGAGCATATGTAAGAAACTCAAGAGAAATAGTAAGTCCCCAAAATAGAAACCAGGAAATCAAGGGTTAATATCACAGGAAAATCGTTCTAAATAAGTCCACTCGTTTTCTTTTTAGTGATTACAAGAACGAACGAGATGCTGCAAAAGAAAACTATTACAAGGTCAATTCTCTTATTCTATTTAACGTGTGTAAAACAGATAGCACAAGCAATCCAAAAATCAATAACCAAGAACAAATGTTATTCTTTAGCAAAACTGCAGCTATTTGGAAAAATCAATAAACAAGAACAAATGTTATTCTTTAACAAAGTGGCAGCTATTTGGAAAATCAAAAAACAAGAACAAATGTTATTCTTTAGCAAAGCGGCAGCTATTTGGATACTTTGTATTCAAGGCAACATTCAAAACAATGTTGCTGGTTAAATAAAGCCGCGCGCTAAGTCAACATGCAATTTCTCAACTTCGAAGGTCGGAGATGAGATTGCAACTATTATAGTTGCTTAGTAACTGACACAAACACCATTAGGGAAAACCCCAATGGAATGGGCTCACCGTGAACGAGTTGGAACACTCATTATTAGTTTCTCTAGCAGAGTCTGGAAACTGAGTCAGCTTGATGAAGGCTCCAGAATAGTGTGCACTGGAGATTGGGTGTGGCTGGTTTATATAGCAGAGCCACACCCTAAAAATGGCTAACCTTGAGGGTTGCTGGGATATGTAGTCCCAGATACAATGCGTGAAGGGTGAATGCAAGTCAGCCACCACCTAGTGCTTCCCCCTGGCAAATGAACCTTGCCACAAAGGGGGCAGGAGGAGAACCCTTTGTGTTTAGACAGAATTGAACAAGTACATAGTTTATCCTCCGATAACATGGGATTGAAACCGCGCCAACACCGGAGTCTGACACTTGATGTGTGTGATTAGTGGGTTCATGCAAGCTGACTTGAATGCAGCATTTAGCGAAGATGATGTGTTGAAAGAAGTAACACGTATTATTACGGAAGGGTGGCCTAGAGAAAAATTGTTATCTTTCAGAATTCAACCATTTTACAAGGTGGCAGAAGAGTTGTCAGTGGAGGGTGATGACATTATTATGCAAGGAGAAACATTTGTACCACCTTTTGCTTTGAAAGGGAAGATTATGGTTTGTGCGTGCAAAAGGCATTTAGGACAAACCATCACTAAAAGAAAAATTATGGCACATTATTGGTGGCCAAGCATGGGCCAGGACCTAGTAGAAATGGCCAAGGAATCTGTTATTTGCTCAAATATTGACAATGCTTTGAAAACTATGCATGTACCTTTACAACCTACTGAAGTACGAGAGGGTCCATGGTCTAAATTGGTGGTTGGCTAAATGCTCTACTTTTGAGATTGAGATTTGCCATGGTTGTGGTAGATTATTGTTGCAGATGGTGGGAGGTGGAGTTTATGGAAGAATCCAACATAAATGGTGCTATCAAATTCATGAGTACAGTGTTCTTAAGAGAAGGGTGCCCCAAGGAAATTATATTGGACAATGGGGTTCAATTGGTTTAAATAAATGAGAGAGTTTCTAGAAAAAATACCATCAAACACAGAAGAATTGCACTCTATCAACCCCAAGCCAACAGCCTTGTGGAGAAGATAAATCACACTTTAATGGATTGTGTCCAGTGGTCCATTCGGAACAGGGTTGAGGTTTGAGGAGCTGTGGAGAATATGCTGTGGTTTCATCAGTCATGTCCGAACAGTACTACTGAGGTAAGCCCATCTGCAGTCATGAGGACGTGCACCAGTTTCCAAAATGCATCCAGCTTGGGTGTGTAAATTTCAATCTAAAACTGCTCACAAGAAGTATGTTGACAAGGTTTTACAACCTAAGCCTGAGACACACCAGGTCAAAATGAAGGTGTGGCATGAAGATAGATACAAAGTGAAATAGATGGAAAAAATAAATGTTGGAGATTGGGTAAGGATTGAAGATCCTAATTATGTGATGAAGAAAGGTACACCTAAGTTCAGACCACCTGTCCAAGTTGAAGCTGTGTCTGGGAATGCTATACTTGTCAAGGGAAACGAATGGTGGACTTTGGAAAGAGTAGTGAGAGTGAAGGATGTGAAGTCTGGGGGGGGGGGGGCTTCAAGTCTTGAAGTGAAGTCTTCAAAATTCCACAACATATCTGCGGGGCAAGGCAATGGTTTCAATCTCGATGCGGGAAAAGATGGGGAAGTGTTGAGATGCAAAAGTCTAATGCAAATTAAGAAACCTTTTCTAAGACATCAAATTTATGGAATTATTAGTTTTAGTTTTAATACTACCGGTTACCTAAAGTTTTCTTTGCTATGATTAATGTACCGTATTTTCCGGCGTATAAGACGACTTTTTAACCCCTGAAAATCTCCTCAAAAGTCGGGGGTCGTCTTATACGCCGGTATACGGCGTGCCGAAACTTCAGGGACAGGCGCCCTGTAGCTGAACCACCGTACGCTGCATTTGGAAATGAATTCCAAGCGTACGATGGGTTCCGCGTCCTCGCTGGCAGTTGTCTGGGCAGGCGCGTGTTCCTGCGCGTGCCCCAGGCTATTCAAAGCGCGCTATTACGGTACCATAGAAACAACATTTGTTTTCTGTTTTCTGTTTCTTTCTTCTCGCGCATGGCACATGTTAGGAGATTACCATATAGTAACGGCCATTTTGGATTGGGATATGACAATATTATAAAAAAATATATATTTTGACCGCATTTAACTTTGGTTGTACTGCAGTTTCAACAATCTTAAATGTAATATTCATTCTCCGTGATTGGCTGGTTGTTGTATTGTTGGTGATTCTAAGGGAAGGCAATCTGGTGAGCAGATACATGTGGTGGTGAATACAGTACAGCACAGCACCAGTACCAGTATCTGTACCAGTTCATACAGTACAGCACCAGTACATACAGTACAGTATACAAATGGCTAACAGACAAGACCCCATCCTGGCTCCACCAGCAAGAAGAAAGAAATATGAAGCCAGTTTCAAACTTAAAGTTGTAAACTTTGCCATGGAACATAACTGTGCTGCTGCAAGACAATATGGAGTAACAGAAAAGATGGTTTGGGACTGGAAAGCAAATGAAAAAGCATTAAGGAGTATGCCAAGGGGTAAGTGTGCATTAAGAAGAGGCACCCCACATTGGCCGGAACTCGAAAAACATGTAGCAGACATGGTGAATGAGCATCGCCAAAGTGGTTATATAGTGACACGAAATCAAATACGTTTGTTTGCCCTTCAGTGGGCCAAATCTAACCCAGATCACAGCAACAGATTTAAAGCCACTGTATCCTGGTGTACTAAATTCTTTGAAAGGCATAATCTGGTACTGAGGCAAAAGATGAAAATTGCACAAAAATTACCTGCAGATCTTGAAGCCAAAGTAAATAGTTTCCATCAATATGTAATACAACAGCGCAATAAACATGGCTATGCGTTAAGTAGTATCGGAAATATGGATGAAACTCCAATGAATTTTGATATGGTTGGAAATAGAACTGTCCATCCAAAAGGTGCAAAAACAATTTTAATTAAAACAACAGGACATGAGAAGTCCAGTTTTACAGTGGTACTAGCATGCACAGCTGATGGTGCCAGACTGAGACCAATGATTATTTTTAAAAGAAAAACAATGCCGAAACTCAAGTTTCCTGTTGGTTGTTTTGTACATGTACATGAAAAAGGCTGGATGGATGAAGAAGGGGTAAAGCTATGGCTTGATAATGTATGGAGCAGGCGACCAGGTGGACTTATTCAAAAACGTAGTCTACTGGTGTGGGATATGTTCAGGGCTCATTTAACTCCCAGCACCAAGCAAAGGCTGGCAAGAATAAACACAGATGCGGCAGTTATTCCTGCAGGATTGACATTGTTGGTACAGCCACTGGATGTGTGCCTAAACAAGCCATTTAAAGATCGCATTCGAGAACAGTGGAATGAGTGGATGGTTAGCGGCGAAAAGTCTTTCACAAAAGGAGGAAACATGGGTGCTCCACAGTTGGATGTTTTGTGCAAGTTTGTCATAAAAGCCTGGAATGATATTGATGCAGAAACAGTAATCAAGTCTTTCAAGAAGTGTGGCATATCAAATTTATTAGATGGTATGGAGGACGACTACTTGTGGCAAGATGAAGAGAAAGCCGAAGCTGAGACCACACCATCTGATACGGAATTAGATCCATACGATGACTGCCTTACAAATGTACCACAAGATGTAATTGATTTACTTATGATATCAGATGACGAACAGGAGGATTTTGAAGGCTTTTAAAGAGAAACTGTCAAGCCAGCAAGTCCTGTAAAAATAGCTTGGAGTTATGATGGGCGTTGCTGACTCCCCAGGATCTTGCCCGGCACTTGCTCTCTCTCTCTCTGTTTGTTTGTTATCTTCCTCCTATCATCTTCAGTTCCAGTTTGGTTGACAGCTTAGAAAACAAACAGCATGGCAGTTCCCATGGGTTTATTGTCTTATCCTTCCTTTCAGCTTTAGAATGAATTAGGAAACGTTTAATCCACTTGCACTGTTTTATGTTTACATGTTTGATGACAAACAGCCTTATGTTTATAAGTGACAGTTTTCCTACTACGTACCTGCATGTCATAAGCATTTGAATTAAAATTACCATATTAAAATCAAATCTGATGTTTTTTAATTTTTATTTGGTGTGCGTTGGAAGAGGGGTAGTCTTATACGGCGAGTATAGCCCAAACCCTATATTTTAACAGGAAAAGTAGGGGGTCGTCTTATACGCCGGAAAATACGGTATATCAATTGTTTTATTTTTTCATAGTTTGTACATATTGCATGATTTAAGATGACAATTGTGCAACAATGTTTCTTTTATATTTTAAGCTGGCTGTGCCCCTTTTTGGGCAGCAGGTTATTTTGTTTTTATGAGAAGAAGGGACATGTTTTGGTAATGTCATAAATGCCACATATGTCATACTCTGAATGTGAATGATGTATGTGTTGAGTGTTCAAGAAGGAACGGTTGATCTTGCTGTTGCTGAGGGTTGTAGTAGTGAAGAATAAAGCTGTGTGTTGCCCGCTTACCATTTATGTGTTTTATTGAGCTGTATCACCTCAGTATAGCACCCACCTCTCTGCTCCTCTGAGATTGTTAAATGCAGGCTAACAGCTTGTGCTGTCTCTAATGCTGTCTCTAATGCTGTCTCTAATGCTGTCACACTGAAAGGGCCTCGAGGAATAAGGCAGTACTGAGGACTTCTACCGAAGCATGACATTGCATTTCCTTGTGATGATGTAGTGAAGACACTGAAGTGTGAGTCCTAATTTATGATGCATGACCCTTAGGAGGGCTTCCTCTAATTGCATGTAGGAGGCAACAGGTACTGAGCAACGTTTCAGGGGGAAATGGAGAAAGTGGGAAATGGGACTTGTGCTAAACTATAACGCAAGTTAGGAGTAAATATCAAGCCCTGATACCAAGGATGAAGAAGTGGGTATTTTTCCTGGGGGGAGGTGGGACAGACACCAAATCTGAATCTGAGAAAGGAAGGATAATTTCCAGACTTATGGCTCCAGGAGAGTATATTCAGGTGGGCTCAGATTCCAGTGAGAATGTGGCAGATAACATGGAATTTTACAGAGCAAGTAGATGAATGCCCAGCTCTGAGTCCCATGTGAGCAAAGGCATGTTCCAATTTCTGATTCCAGGATAAGTCGAGGAAATACATTCTGCCTAGATTTTAATTTTGTTAGGCATTTTAGCCACAAGCCGACCCAAGAATCCATACTTGTTTAACTGTAGTCCATTTTTAGACTGCAAGTTAAATAAATTACAGAATCAGATGAAGGTAAATCAGAGATGCTTCATGTTAAATTCACCACCAAAGTTCGTTCGGCTGCTGGCTGACCACCCACCTGAACTGCAGTGGTATCTCTTTGCTCGTGGCCCCCCAGAGGTTTATCCTACGAGCTAGTCCGAGTACCAGCTGCAGATGGTGGCGGAGGTACTGACAAATACATGCTGATCAAGAGATGTTGAACTCAATCTTATTGGTTCATCTAAGTTGTAAATACCTCAAATTCCAGAAATGGTATGTGGTCAAGCCATATAACCAGCCACTCCAAACTGAGCGTTGCATAATGTTAAGAGGCGGCCTATCCAAGATAGAACAGAGTTCTTTTACTGTACAAACAGTTTCTGTTAATGCCATTCAGAAGGAGGCTTTTTTAAGTGCTGGAGGAATCTCAACACATTTATTAACTTATTTTTTGTCACATTTGTCATCAACTGCTACTATTTTTGCCTGTGACATTCTTCTAGATTTGTATGCCTGGATTCTCCTTTGATCTTATCACTTTCCTTATGTCAGAGAGGCTTTTGATGGCTTGCTGATTGCCAAGGAGGTTTCTTTCCTTTCAGCGGTTTCCTCCTAATTGGGTCCCTGTCGAGGAGACACATGACAGTTTTCACATATACAACTCTGTGTAGGGTGGTACTGTGTCTTCTGGGAGGCGGTGTCCTTTCCGTGGGTAATCTGGAAGTTGACTCTAAAAACGACTTTAGTTTCCAGTCCTGAGCAGCCAGGGACACTCCTTGTACCTTAGGTAGGTGTCATGTGAGCTTTTTATATTTGTGGATGCCCATTTGAGGCCCTTAAACTTCCTCAGACCTCTAGTAATGTGCTTAGTGAGGCATTTCTTTTTTAGGAGGCATGTAATCTGATACTCCCATTCCATGTTGTGCTTTGCAGCTCCCCATCCTCACAAGATATTTCTGCAGCATACAACAGAGACTTTCTTCTTCTTGTGGTTCCAAGCCGGATCTCAAGGGCTAATGGCTTGTGGAAAAGGTAGTACAAGACTGATGCAACTGCCATTGAAGAATGGCCTTTTAACATACTTTAAGAATTTCATTACAGGCCCAGAGGCTATCGTTATGCATATCCTTTCAGGGTTGTGGAATTTAATAAAATATCTACTTGTCCATGGGACAGGTTGCTTCTTAAATCTACTTGTCCTCTAAATAAAATCTACTTGTCACTTTGATGCCATGTAGTGCTGGGACAAATTATAGCAGCCATTTCATTGTGCAAGAGCTCTGACCAATATCCCCTCTGATTATGCCAGGGCTACCATAGTTGGGCTCGAATACTTGCAATTTCAATCCTTACGATAGCAATTTCCTTATTTTACCACCATTTAGCAGATCTACATACTGGGGCTGGAGGAAGCAGTAAGCAGTAGTTCCAGGGCTGGAATGCCTTTAAGTCTTCAAACCTGCTAACTTGCATGTTTTAAGGATTTTCACCAGCTCTCCTCTAATCTTTTCCCATAATGAGAAATGTTGGAAATTTACTCCAAACAATGGCAGAAGTAGAAGTTCTTCCTGGATTGGGAATAAAGTGGTTAGAGGGAAAGTGAACTTGTAAACGCACAACACCCACCCCCCGCCCTCCAGACTCATTCAGGGAGGGTGCTGTAAGAAGGGGCTACATACTGGGCCTTTGTTACGCCACTGGTGGCAATGTGTGCTTTTTGAGACCAAAACGTTTTTTTAATTTTTGCCAGTGTTTGCAACAATGGTGAGTGCATGGCAGCTCTCACAACAATAAAGAGTTACAGAAGCCATATCAAAACAAGACATGCACTGACGAAACCAAAAGACTCACAACAAAATGTCTGATCGGTTGGCTTTGCCAGTGTTTGTTTATTTTCATGCTTCCCTAAATCATGTTGAAAATGGTTACACTGAATTTCCATTAGGAATATTTTTTGGAAATACTAGCATGCATCAACACATTTTACTAAATGATGTTTCAAAGAAATAGCACCTAAAATTTCATAGTAGCAAAACTATTTTTTTCCTACTTGCATTTTTAATGAACGTTTACTTTTGAAAGCAAAGAATCATCACCCCTGCTTACAAGCTTCTACAAACATTTGCATCTAATCGGAGACCATTCTGGGTGCATTATACTTAGCTACATATTGGTAAACTTTTTAAATGTGTACATTTTCTTTTTAGTGGAACCACTGTCAGTAGTGCAGTGTGAGCTCAAAACATTTATTTACAGCGCACACACTAATAATGAAGTCTTTTCATGAATGCACCATAAATACAAGTTTGAACAGCATTAACATTAGTTCAACACACATTACCTCAACTGCAGAACGTTCCCTTCTCTGTAAACTTGCAGCCAAATGGTTTGTGCTACAGGGGGTTGGATCTACTTGTCCAAAGAACAAAATAAACGTGAAAACCTGTTGCCCTTGACCCCAAACAATAGGTCTTGGGAGTTGGGCTATAGGAATTCCACAACCGTGTCTTCAGTTGCTGCTTCCAAACTGTAGCCCTTTAAAGAACATAAAAAATCACAAAACATGTATTTCCATTCTGGTGTCACCAGAGTTTATAGATCTGTCACACACACACACACCTACTCCTCTTTTATTAGCTGCTATTTCAGATACGTACATCTTTCCATCTTTAAACTTCTTTATTTTAATGGTGTTTATTTTGCCCTTTAGTAATTCCAGTGTAAGGATTAACCATTATAGCCTTTGTATGCCAGTGTTGCGTAGGTTCTCATTATGCCAATACGGCTACTGGATTTGGGCGGCAGAATCACATAGATTGTGGGTACTAAGTACAATTCCTCACCATATGACGCCTGTTAGCCTAATCCGGAGTTTTCAGCTAACTAGCAGTGCCTCATCTCTGTCTAAGAACAGGGATGATTATGGCAATTGGGCACATGACAAGAAAGACTCCTCTGTGGAATCCTGGTCAATCAGATCTTATCCCTTTCTCCCAGTTACTCAGGTCTCACACAGCCAAAGACAACAGAGGCAGAATATAGTTCAATAAGAGTTTATTGAATTAACTGCATCTTAGATTTAAAAAAAGGCATGTATTGCAATAACTAGGATGATAAAACACAATAAAAGCAAGAGGACAAGAGGAGGGTGAAACACAAAAATAGTCCTACTATCCTGTCGCTAAGAATAATGTTGTATATGTTTTCTCCCTACTCAATGATTGAGCACAGCATGATACGCCTAAACTGCCCTTCAGGTTTCCCACCCGGGAGAGCATCATCCCTCTTACCTGGATAACAAAGCCTGTAGTCTAGGAAGATATCGTCCCCATGTACGTTAGGGGTTCGGCTGTCTAAGCAAGTAGCTGTAGCAAAGCAATCAGCGTACAGTCGTGGTCATCTGGCTGGAATCTCCATCTCAGGTGATTGGGACAAAGGAGTGTTTTTTGTACTAAAACAGTGGACATTCTAAAAAATGGTCCAACGTATGAGTGTGTTTTTCTGTTAATGTTGGAGACACAGCATACCACGTTTGTCTGCAACCCTATCTGACTGTAGCCTTGGAAAAAGCACAGAATGGAGTAAATGTCTTACTATGAGCGTAATGCTTTCCTAGGTGAAAAGACAATGAGATAGAAATAAAACCGCACCTCAAGAATGTAGCTATTGCTAGTAAATAAAGCAATACTGAATAAAATATAACTAAGTTAAAGTGCACAGCGACAGGCCAAGTTTGCTAAAATAACTGTCTAAAATATGGCTAAAATAGCTATACAACACCAGTGATCTACCTTTTGGTAGTTTTTTTGTGTTTTTTTTGTCTGTTTTAGGTTTGAAGCGTCCCTGCTCAGGATGCTTTTCCTGCGATCACGTTAGCTTTTTTTTGTTGAAAGCTTCTATACGTCTGTTCCCACCTCAGGCTCACATTAAAAAAGACTTGAAGCCTACATTGTTTGTTTGTCTATGTGACACACACTCGCTTCACATCTTGGCACTTACCTGAGGTTTACCTCTTGTTTGGGTTTGAATGTTGGCAGCCTTCACCCGCATACCGACAGCGGGGACACGCTTGCAAGACCTTTCTTCTTCTTTTAGCGGTCTCCGCCAGGTGCACATGCCATGTGAGGATATTAACATAGAAAGGAGACTATGCATTAGTCTTTCCCCATCATTTTGGTTTGAGCAGACTCGCTGTGACGACATTGTGTTGGTTACTAACTCAAGTCTGAACCAGTTTTTTCTTTGGCTGACTGACTTTATTTTTCTCCTCAGTCAACTCTAATTTAAATAATGGGTGTTTTTAGATGGGTAATTTGTTTATTTTAGGAAATGTCAGATGGGGGTGTGGGGAGAGTACTGTTGGGTTTATACTGTTGCTCTGTTTATTCCACAATATGCAGGGTTGAGTTCCATCACTGTTCCCACTGCTGCACCTACACAATTCCACAGGTCATTCTGAGGTGCTCGCGCCCTGACTACCCCACCACGGTGGAGTGACAGCACCCTAAATACATGCCCAGACTCAGCACATGACAGCTAGTGGAGATAACGCATGTCTACTCCTGGAACGTAAATGGCTTGGGTGATGGGATCAAGAGGGGTGTGGTGCAACAATATATAAAAAGGCACTCCCTCCGACGGTGTCCTCCTTCAGGAGACACACCTGGTGGGCATCATGTGTAAGGCCATGGATAGATGGGATTATAAAATGGCAGCTCATGCAGGTTCCACAACAGGCTCAAGGGGCGTTGGCATACTAGTCAGAAGATCACTGGCTTTAAGGATCCAGAACACCTGGGCATATAAGAGTGGGGGATATGTAGCCCTCTCTGGCATACGGGAGGGGACAATTGTCAATATCGTTAGTGTCTATATCTCACTTAGACTTCATTATACAGCGCTGCCCGACTTGGGCTCGGTGCTCCTTAATTTCCTAGATGGAGAGCTCTTTATGGGAGGGGACTTCAACCCAACTCAGTGAGGCTAGCAATCGCTCACGCCCCCTCCCCTGTCCCCTCAAGACGAGTACCATCCAATCATAATTCACTGGTGGACTTCTTTAATACCAAAGGCCTTGTGGACTTGTGGCGCCCCCTTAATTCCACAGTGAGGCACTTCACCTTCTTTTCAGGGGCCGATGGTAGCCTTTCCAGAATTGCCTTTTTGCTAGCCTTGGCCAATCGCCTCCTGCATTTTCGTGAGGTCCAGCATTTGGCAAGAGGCATCTCCGATCATTTCCCACTCTGGGTGGTGTATAATCTCGGTGGTTCTGAAAACCGACATAGGATAAGGCATCCCTTGGTGCCTCAGAGTCCCAAGGGTGAAAGCCACTGAACACTACTTCTCAGAAAATGAGGCAGCTGTGGCCTCAGACTCCAGTGTGGGAAGCCTATAAAGCAGTAATAAAGGGACAGGGACTCTCCTTAAACGTGGGCCACAAAAGGGACAGAAGGGTAGGGTTAGAGGCTTGAAAATGACATCTTACAGCTATAGAAACACCTAATGCTCCACGATTTGCGGACTAATCACTGGTGAAGTGCTTGGCCCATACGGGCTGCCCATCAAGCTCTACAAGCTAAGGGCCCAGGACCTTGCCCCCACATGCTACGGATGTTTGTGGAGAGTAGGGAATGAGATGTGCTCCCCAGAGACCAGTATGTGGCTACAATTCTAGTCATACATGAAGAGAACAAACCGCCAGATGAATGTGCTTCATACCAGCCGATCTCACTCCTCAGTGCTGAGGTCAAAATACTGGCCAAACTCCTGGATTCCTGGTTAATACAGGTTATAAGTAGACAGGTCCGTCCGGACCAATCCAGGTTCATACTGGGTGGCAGCACGGTGCTCGATCAGAGGAGATTGCACGGGGTACTGAGCCATGCGCATCACATCCATGAGAAGGCTGTTGTCCTCTCTCTGGATGCTTGCATGGCATTTGATACAGTTGAGTGGCCATACCTCTTCGAGGTATTGGCCAAAATGGACTTTGGCCCAAAATGTTTGGGATGGATCTGGCTTCTATATACTGAACCCCGGGCCCAGGTTGTGGTGAATGGTGGAACCTCTCCAGTCTTTCACTTACAGCGAGGTACCCGGCGGGGGTGCTCTTTTTGCCGCCCCCTCCTCCTAGCCCTTGTGTTAGAGCCATTGACTGCCTGGATCCGAATGGACCCCCTGCTCAGGAGGCTCCGCTGGACTGATCAGGTGGGAGGATAGAATTTCTCTTTATGCCGATGATGTCTTGTTATACGTGCTGACCCCAAATTCTCCCTCAGTAGAATAATGAACATACTGACCCTATTTGGCCGCTACTCTGTATAGTCTATAGATTGAACGAATTCACTGATTATGTATTACATAGTCCGACTCCTGTGCTGCCCCGCGATTGTGAGGTCTGAGTAGTCACGAGGGCTTCAAATACCTGGGAATCTTTGTTACCACTAACCGAGACCTCTTCTATGAGGAAAAACCTGCTGCCACCCCTGGAGAGGTTAAAGAACAACGTACAACACTGGAGATCTCTCCCCCTGTCCCTACTGGGAAGAGCAGCGCTTTCCAAAATGATGGCACTTTCCTGTTTCCTGTACTCACTCCATAATTCCCCATACCCGTCCCAAGGTGCTACTTCAGAAACATAAACTCCACAGTACAAATGCTACTGTGAAATGGGAAGGATGGAGAGGGGATACGCGTGTATAGTGCTAAGCAAGCTTATGAGGGGGTGGTATGACGCCGGTATTGCCTTGCCCGATATATAAACATACTGCGGGGCAGCCCAGCTGGCAACCATCAACCAATGGGTACACCTCCCAGACGACAAGCCATCGCTCTGTATGGATCGCCTGACTATGCAACCGGGGGGTACCTGCACGCTTTATATTCCACTACACTGCGCTGTACATTACAAGGCCCCACGGCTGTCACAATCACACTCTGGCACACTGCACTGGCCGCGCTAGGCGAAGGGGTAGATTAACCCAATCCATGCCCTATGGAATTCCGAGGCGCAGGACGCACTAGGTACACTACCGTAATTTGACCAATGGTATCTCATCGAACTGTCCAGGGTGGGCGATCTCTGGTCTCGAGAAGCCGTCATTCCCTTTGCAGACCTGCAGCGGGACTATCAATTTGCTCCCTCGAAAACGTACCGTTACTTACAGGATTGTTACGCGTTTCAAACAGTGCTGCTTAAAGGCGAGGAGCTGCCCGAGTCCTCCCCCCCTGGAGGATAGACTGCTTGATGACCACATGGCGCGTAAGGCAGGAAACTGATTAACACCACCCCATACACACTTACACAACTGCGTGAGAAGTGGGCTTTGGAGTTGGGTGGAGTGGGGGAGAAGAGGTATTGCGCCACGCTTGAGAGACTGGAAGAACAACATCGACTTGTGGATGGTAGCTGAGAAAGTGGTTTATAAGAATATAGGATGTCCGAATAAATGGGAGAAAATACGGGGGAAATAAAATGACTATCGTGGTGGACTGTTTGCCCCCCCCCCCCCCCCACGTGAATATGGAATAAGGCCCAATTTTGAGTGTGTATCCCGATTCTTTAAAGTTGAAGGTGGGAAGGCGCGGATGGGAACTGATAAAAGGGATACAGCAACGACGCTATGTGGTGTGTTGATTTATTCTTTTGGTTGAAATATAAAAAAGATCTATCAAAAAATATATCACTGAAATTCACTTTTCTTACATGTTTCATTGAGCATCAATATCCAGTGTTTAACTTCCCGATGTTATTTGGGATAAATATGTTTTTATTCCCAGAATGAGATGAAATTAGTAGTCAAAACAAGTTTTGGTTTTCTTAGAATTTCCACAGAAAAGTTAATCAGGGCATCTCTAAACACAGAAGAGAAAATACTGTTTTTGCTTTTGCAACGAGAACAAAGGAGAAATGGGTGCAAATTTCCCGGTTTTACAAAACAAAGCTTAAGAAAAAAATGATTTTCTAGAGCCTTACATTTATGTGCTCATAGAAAGTGGAAAGCAAAACATTAAAGTATAACGTAACGTTTAAAATGCAGATCATGTGAGTCTTTTCTTTTCTTTTTGCAAGGTAAAATGACCATTCTTGAAATTCAAGAATGCTGCCTCTTTCTAGTAGTCCAGGTGTAAACTAGAAGCGACGACAACAGATTAGGGTTGGTACATATTGCAAAGCTCTTTTCCTCTTCTTTTTGCAGTTACATCAGAAAGTTCTGTTTTCCACAAAGCTGTGCTCTGATTGCGTAGCCTCTCTTTGCAAAAGCCATAATTTACCACACTAGTTGTGCAAGTGGGCTGGGATGGTCACAATCTCTCAGGCGTTTTTATGCTAGTAGGGTTATGAAATGTGGAAACATTTGGAAATATTGTATGCTGAGTGAGGCATTTTGTAACGTTCTGTACGTTCTGACATAGAACTCTGAATAGAACGGTTGTTCATCACTGAGAGCATTTCGGCTCAGTCTTGTTGTTTAAATCTACTGTTCCAAATTTAATCACTCAATGAGTGCGCAATCGAACACTAAAACGAGCATTTTCCATAAAAGACATGTCTTGGGCGATTTACATTGACTATAGTAGATTTCCATTTTATTGCAACAATTTTATAGTGCTTACTTCCCGGATGTGGGGCACTGAAGCACTTGCCTACATAGGTAGCGCACCAGACCTTGTAGAGTGTGTGGCTGGTAGTATGTTTTTGTTACGATCCTGTGTTGGAAGAGTGTCAATGCCGTGCGTGTTGACTACCGAAATGCAATTATCGTGGCATAGGACGCAGTGCTTGAATGAAGAGATGTGAGAAAGAGGTACACATCTTTTGATTATTAGTGAGCTGGCAGCTTTTAGCAGCTATGCAGTCGCTTTATGGTATTTCTTGTGAACATAGTCCACTTGGCTGGTTACTTCACTAGTTTGCTAATTCAGAGATATTTTGTCTGACGTTCATAGTCAAGAGCAGGCATAGGTTGGCAGCAGAAATGGCGGAGAGATCTGTTGGGGTGGACTTTCCTAATATCAACGTCTATCTGATTGTCATTCTTAGCTGTCAAAAAGCAGTCTTAATATGTAACTTGTTGGGATCTGCAGTGGTGGACTAAATTAAAGTCCTCCGTTGGGCTGCAGTATGCGACTTACCTCCTCAGTTATTTCATGCCTGTTCAGTTGGTGATGCGTGGTTTAATGTTGTGTTGTAGTACATTGCTGAGTGATGGACAGGGTCCTAAGGCATTTGTTCTTATGTAAGCGTAAGACTATTGCCCAGTATAAGGCAATCATTATGCAGCCTGTACGAATTACATTCGACTGCCCGAACTCTATCCTCTATTTGTTATAATATAAGTGTTTGTGTGGGCCAGGAGGGTTCTATATTGTAGTGTGTGTGTTTGTGTGTGTGTGTGTGTATATATTGTAGGAAGTTGGCTCTGTATATACTATCTCAAAGTGAGAGATAGTGTGCACAGAGTCCAAGGTTTCCCCTTAGAGGTTGAAAGTGGCAAAATTAGATAATTCTAATGCTCTATTTTGTGGTAGTGTGGTCGAGCAGTAGGCTTATCAGAGGGTAGTGTTAAGCATTGGTTGTACACACGCAGGCAATAAATGAGGAACACACACTCAAAGACTTAACTCCAGGCCAATAGTTTTTATATAGAAAAATATATTTTCTTAGTTTATTTTAGAACCACAAGATTCAAGATTTGAAGAAAATACATAAAATGCAAGGTACTCCACACAGGTAAGTAAGGAACTTTGAATTAGAGCAGTAACATACACAGTATAGGTTAAAATGGCAATAAGCTATTTTAAAAGTGGACACTGCAAAAATCAAGAGTTCCTGGGGGAGGTAAGTAAGGTTAAGTTTCTGAGGTAAGTAAAGCACTTACAAGTTCAGTTTCGTGGGCATAGGCAGCCCACCGTTGGGGGATCAAGGTAACCCCAAAGTCACCGCACCAGCAACACAGGGCCGGTCAGGTGCAGAGGTCAAAGGAGGGCCCAAAACACATACGTGCCTATGGAGAACAGGGGTGCTCCACTGCCAGTCTGCCAACAGGTAAGTACCTGCGTCTTCGGAGGGCAGACCAGGGGGGTTTTGTAGAGCACTGGGGGGGGGACACAACAGGCACACAAAACACACCCTCAGCGGCACAGGGGCGGCCGGGTGCAGTGTGCAAAGTTGGCATCTGGTTTCCTGTAGAGATCAATGGAGGGACTGTGGGTCACTCTAGCGATGCAGTCAGGTCACAGGGGAGCTTCTCAGGCACGCCACCGACTGGACTAGGCAGAGGGTCGCCTGAGGGTTACTCCTGCACTGGAGTTCGGTTTCTCTCGGTCCTGAGAGCTGCGGGTGCAGTGCGTGGTCCAGGCATCGGGTTCTTTGTTCCAGGCAGTTGCGGTCAGGGGGTGCTTCTGTATCCTCTCTGCAGGCGTCGCTGTGGGGGGTGCAGAGGGGTCTCCTCAGGTTACTCACAAAGTCGCAGTCGCTTAGGAGTCCTCTCTGCAGTGTTGGTTCTCTGGAGCTCGAGCCGGGGGCGTCTGGTGCAGAGGGTGAAGTCTCACGCTTCCCGGGAAGAGTAAGTTCTTTAAAATTTGCTTCAAAGTTGCACAAATGTTGCTGTAGGTGAACAATGGCGCTGTTCTCGGGAGTTTCTTGCTCCTTCGGTTCAGGGCAGTCATCTGAGGCTTCAGAGGTCGCTGATCCCTGTCGGATGCATCGCTGTGCAGGTTCTTTGAGTCTGGAGACAGGCCGGTAGGGCTGGGGCCAAGTCAGTTGTCGTCTCTGCAGGGCTTTCAAGTCAGCAGTCCTTCTTCTTTGTGTAAGTTGCAGGAATCTGATTTCCTGGGTTCTGGGTTGCCCCTAAATACTGAATTTAGGGATGTGTTTAGGTCAGGAGGGCAGTAGCCAATGGCTACAGTCCTGGAGGGAGGCTACACCGTCTTTGTGCCTCCTCCCTGTGGGGAGGGGGGCACATCCCTAATCCCATTGGGGGAATCCTCCAATCTCAAGATGGAGGATTTCTAAAGGCAGGGGTCACCTCAGCTCAGGGCACCTTAGGGGCAGTCCTGACTGGTGGGTGACTCCTTGTTTTTCTCATTATCTCCTCTAGCCTTGCCGCCAAAAGTGGGGGCAGTGGCCAGAGGGGCAGGCATCACCACTAGCTGGGATGCCCTGGGGTGCGCCCCCCCCCCCCCCCCCCCCCATGTGGCCAGAAACTCGTCTTTTTGGGGCAGGCTGGCAAAACTGGTCAGCCTAGCTCTAGGAGTTGGACTGCTATTCAGGGGGCATCTCTGAGATACCCTCTAGGTGCATTTTACAATAAATTCCACACTGGCATCAATGTGCTTTTATTGTGCTGCGAAGTTTGATACCAAACTTCCCAGATTTCATTGTAGCCATTATGGATCTGTGGAGTTCGTGTTTGAAAAAACTGCCAGACCATATACTCTTTATGGCTACCCTGCACTTACAATGTCTAAGGTTTTGCTTAGACACTGTAGGGGCATAGTGCTCATGCGCATATGCCCTCACCTGTGGTATAGTGCACCCTGCCTTAGGGCTGTAAGGCCTGCTAGAGGGGTGACTTACCTATGCCACAGGCAGTGTGAGGTGGGCATGGCACTCTGAGGGGAGGGCCATGTCGACTTAGTCATTTTCTTCCCACCAGCACACACAAGCTGTGAGGCAGTGGGCATGTGCTGAGTGAGGGGTCCCCAGGATAGCATAAGACATGCTGCAGCCCTTAGAGACCTTCCCTGGCATCAGGGCCCTTGGTACAAGGGGTACCATTTACAAGGGACTTATATGGGTGCCAGGGCTGTACCAATTGTGGAAACAAAGATACAGTTTAGGGAAAGAACACTGGTGCTGGGGCCTGGTTAGCAGGGTCCCAGCACACTTTCAATCATAACTGGCATCAACAAAAGGCAAAAAGTCAGGGGGTAACCATGCCAAAGAGGCATTTCCTTACATATGTGAATGTCTCTTTTTCTTCTTCCAGGAACCTCTGTCCCTTCCAATTCTCTTGTAAGTTCTGAAAAAGAGAGACGGCGGCACCACCAGATCTGGAATCCAAATTGTATTTATTCATAAAGTGCTCCGTGCATATAAAGAAAATGGTGATATGTTTCGGCCAAAGCCTTCGACTCGCCATAGAGTTCTCTATGCTAGCGTGCCTTTTACTAAGTTAAAAAAACCCACATCACACAAATTACACAACCATTAGAGCGTTAACCATCGTTTTCTATACTTTCCAGTGCTTTTCCGGTTTCCTTATTGGGAGTAATGTCTAAACTCTTTGAATTTGATCTTCCCCAACAAAGTTGTTAAATAAAATGCATAAATATTATACACAAAACAGCTTTCTAGCCATTATTTGTTCATGGTAAAGTATCCGATTGAACCTCTTATAAACAGTAAATCCATGCTGCATATTCATTAACGCTATTGCACGTCGTTGGAGTGTGCACATCTATTCATTAGTATATTTTTAGCAATCTATTCACTAGTATCTTTGTAACTCCCACTATTGTCTTTGGAAATCTGGAACTTGGCTTGCCTCTAGGTTGTTACAGTACCACTAATCTATTTATTTACAATACTCGTTTCACATATGGCTGTTGATCAAGTAATATAACATTGTAGTGATTGAGAGAACCTTTGTCAATGTTATTACTAAACAGTACAGTAAAACGCAAATGCAAGGTTGGAATCTGAGCCTCTAAGTTATTACTTTACTACTAGTTCTACAGATACATTACTCATTATCAATAAGGTGCATAATCAGTCATGTACTTTTTATATAGAAGATAGATTTATAAGGAGCCTTATATAAGTATGACACGCCAATGATCAAAGTGCACGTGCAAATAATTAAAGTACAAAACCTTTCGAAATTAAAACTTGGAAGTTATTACTACCATTAATTTTATAAGCAAACTTAGCTATTTTTAGGTGAGGTACCCAATTAAAGTGCAAATGCCTTTTACTGAACAGAATATCATAGTTTCAAGGATCCTTGTTATCACTATAAGAAATACTAGCACATACAAACTCAAATTTAAAATGTTCAAGTTTTTACAATTACCTACATTTTTAAATATTAGAATGCATTTCTTCTTTTTGGTAAAGTGCTGATACTCTCATCAACGATGTTTAAAAAGAATATCCTTATCAATAAGGGAATGCTCAGATGAATATAAGACCATTATCATCAATGTACCTAATCAAATAACTGAACCACAGGTGCAAAATCGAGTCTCTGACTTTTCAATACCATCATTTTGCATTGGTCATTTCATCATTAAATGCCTGATGGCAGATAATTATATCTGTCCGTCTTTGATCAATCTTGCTTCCTGTTGCTGAAAGTCTCATTATGTTAATTATCTCATTCTGATAAACTGTTCGGGTCCTCAAACTTCTGTATGTCTGTTAATATATCTAACTAGGGATACCCACTTATTGCCTTTTATTTTATTTTATTGGTCATCTCATTTTGGTAAACTATGTGGACCCTGGGTCTTCTGTTTATCTTTTAATATATCCAGCTTCGGGTGCCCTCATATTGCACATTCCCTATTTTATATCACAAATGGACATGTAATTCTGCATCTGTATTTAACGTCTAAGGACTCGCAGACCCCGTTAGGATAATCCATTAGACTCTTAACTCCTCTGGGATTTCAATTGATGCATTGTATACCATAATATTGTAACCCTGTCTGTTCTCCATTGTGTTGTTCCCAAATATGCTTAGGCATGGAGTAGGTTATGTTCTTATTGTTGATTGCTCTGAGGTGTTTGAGTATGCAAAGTTTTAACTTGTTCACAGTACCTCCCACATATTTCTTACCACATCCACACTCCAATACATAAACTACAAATGATGTTTCACCAGTAATTCTCTCTTTCATTTTCATCATTTTTCCATTGTGTAGTTTGAATGTGCTCATATTCTTCCCAATGGAGCATGCCTTGCGTTTTCCCACATTTCCAAAATCCGATCTTCTTCTGTTCTAACCAATTTAAGACATGTCTATTTTGAGGGGCCATATACCTTTTTGACAAATGCTCCCCTAACAATGGTGCTTTCTCATATGTGATTTGTGGATGATCTGGTAGTATTCCTTTCAGTGTTTCATCAAATCGCAATAAGTTCCAATTCTTTTTTTAGCAATTTCTTAACCTCAAAGCTAGTAGTATCAAATCTTATGATATATGTTTTAGAGATGCTTTATTTTCTTTGGTATCAAGAGCTTATTCCGTTTACGTTTTTTCACCCTTATCAATGCATCTTTTAGGACCGTGTCCGGATATTCTCTTTGGACAAATTGATGATACATGTCTTCCATTTGTATTTCAAGGTCAGATTCATCCGAACAGTTACATCCGACCCTCAAAAATTCACCATACTGTATACTCCATTTGAGGACCCGAGGATGACCACTATTTGCGTGCAGCAGTCTATTCACACTTGTTGGCTTTCTATTAATTTTTTTATATTAAGTATTGTCTTTTACATAGCCACCAGTATCTTAATAAGTGATATTCGTCATACTGATTTCATATGTAAATTTCAGCTGTTGTGGGTTATCGTTAAATGAAATGATGAAACTCTCTAGTGCTTCTTGTTCTCCTTCCCAGATCAAGAACAAATCACCATTATAACGAACCCATAGCATCACATGTTCCAGATCTTTTTCATTACTGTCTCGCCAGATAGATATCCGCTTCCCACCATCCAATCACTAAACTAGCGTATGTTGGTGCAAAGGATGTTCCCAGTGCCGTTCCTCTCTTTTGTAAATAAAAGGACCATAAAAAAAAAAGACATTGTGGGTTAGGCAATATTGTAGCATCCCCAAAATCATCTCCGTGTGTTTCATTAAACTGACGGATCTGGCTCTTAGAAAGTAATTACAGGCCTCTAAGCCATCTTCATGTGTTATACAGGTGTATAAGGAGACCACATCAATTGTTGCCATAATGTACTCCTTTTTCCATGGTATGTTATTGAACTGATTAAGGCAATCCATATAGTCTCTCAAGTACGAGGGGAGACTAGAACTTAAGGGAACAAGAATATGTCCATGAATCTTGAAGTATGTTCTGACAGTCATCCTATGGAGTTTACAATTGCCTGCCCTGGTGGATTTGTCTTGTTCTTGTGTACTTTTGATAAAAAGTATATTGGCGGAGTGATGGGATGGTCTATCTTAAGATACCTCACTTCCTCCTCTTCTAAGAGACCTTCATCTTGCCATCTTCTCAATTTGTTGAGATATTCTGCCATATTTCATCCATAGGATTCTTATCTAACGTGATATAGCTCCCTTTGTCATTGAGTTGTCTCTTAGCCTTCTTGATATATTCCATATGGTCTAAGATAACAATATTGCCTCCCTTATCTGATGCTTTGATGATGATTGTATCATCATTTTTCAAGTGTCTTAATGCTTCCCAATCTTTTTGCATCATATTAGACTGCCTGTGTTTGTTTGTCTCCGAAGCAACCTTCATTAACCCCTCTACCATCACTTCTTGAAACAGGTCTACTTTGTTCCCCATAGGAAGTTGGGGACAAAACTGTGATTTGGGTCTGTATACACTTAAGAATGTTAAATCTGTTGGAGTGCCTATATTTTGGCATAGCTCCTCATTAGAAAGAGTTTCAAAACTTGACCTTTCTGTGATCTCTTTGGATTCTTCTTCCAATTCAAGAAGGCTTCTTATGTTGTTCCATATCTGAACTGTTAGTGGGAGACACCTCGTGTGGTTTTGTGTTCTGCTCTGATTTCTTTTGTTGACTTTTTAATGCAAAGTATTTTTTCAATTTCAACTTCCTGGAAAATTTATATAGATCAGTTCTGGCAGTGGCTAGATCCATTTGAACCATGGGAAAAAAATCAAGCCTTTGTTTAAAAGTCTAATATGCTTATCCTCTAATGACTTTGAGGACAGGTTTATGATTAAGTCCTCTTGCTGTCCGAACATGTTGATATCTATTGTTCGCTTCCTCTTTTCTTGCCTCTTCCTCTTCCTCTTCCTATTTGATCTTCTTGTGCTCTTATGCTCATTTTGTTTTGTATTCCTCTTCTCCTCTGTCTCGTTTACATATTGTAGAGATGCATTTTTCCTGAAAAATACAATACTGGACCTTTTATAGAGGGGAGCTCGTCTGCCGAACTTAAGTCAGAGCTTTCAGCACTTGACACAATCCTATCTCTTTCAGTGGTCTTGTCCATATTCTGTGTGGCATATAAAGAGTCAAAGAATCTTGAAAATGTGTATATTCTCCCCAATGGGATAAGCACCCTTATCTCTATTAACTTTCTTCGGTATTTTGACTAGTATCTCTTTTTTATGTTTTTCTAGTTGTTTTTTCATTTCACTTAACATATTTTGATGTCTTCTGATGTACTAGCAGATTCAAGTAGATCCTCAATTTCTTTTATCCCTTGTAATGTCTTATCTCATTTTCGTTCTGATTGGGTAATTGGTTTTTGCATCAATCTCATGAAGCATGCCACTGTGCCTGTCTGCCACTGTTTGAGTAGATCAGCATCCATATCATTAAGTGTAGGTAATACAAATATCTTCAATCCCCTCGGAATTCTTCTGCATTCAATATACTTTTTCATGTGTGTGTGTGTGTGTGTGTGTGTATATGTATATATATAATGTGTGTGTGTGTGTATATATATATATATATATATATATATATATATATATGTTCGGTGGCATGTGTAGCTGCAGATACATAGGCTGTGCACATCCCGCCATCTGGTGTTGGGCTCGGAGTGTTACAAGTTGTTTTTCTTCGAAGAAGTCTTTTCGAGTCATGAGACCGAGGGACTCCTCCCATTTCGGCTCCATTGCGCATGGGCGTCGACTCCATCTTAGATTGTTTTTTTTCCGCCATCGGGTTCGGACGTGTTCCTTTTCGCTCCGTGTTTCGGGTCGGAAAGTTAGTTAGAATCTCCGGAAAAATCGTCGGTATTGTTTGCGTTCGGTATCGGGTTAGTTACAACAGATCGACACCGACTTTTGAAGAGCTCCGGTGGCCCTTTGGGTTTTTTTCGATCCCTCGTCGGGGCCTGGTCGGCCCGGCCACGTGTCTCTTCAAGGCTGATGGATCGGACCCCATTCCGCTTCTGCCCAAAATGCCATAACAAGTATCCATATACAGATCGGCATCTGGTCTGTAACTTGTGTTTGTCGCCAGAACACAAGGAAGATACTTGTGAAGCCTGTCGAGCGTTTCGGTCCAGGAAAACACTAAGAGACCGAAGAGCAAGGAGACTGCAAATGACATCGGCGCTGACAGGACAAGAGCGTTTCGAGGAGGAGGAAGAAACATTCTCCATCCATGAATCGGACTCGGATGAGATCGATCCCGAAGAAACGCCAAAAACCGTGAGTAAGACATCGAAACACAAAACTCACGAAAAAACCACTAAAGCCCAGGGGACGCCACCGCCAACAGGCCATGGCTTAACCCGAAAAATAGGTGACCGATCATCGGCACCGAAAAAGGGCACGCTGGGGGCGAAGTCATCCGACTCCGGTCGAGATACCGCCACACAGCAATCTCGGGCTCGAGATAGTGGCTCCGAGCAGGTTCGGCACCGAGATAGCGGCACCGAAATGGGTCGGCACCGAGAGACCACGATGCCGAAAGGAAAGAAGGTTTCGTCGGAACCGAAAAAATGCAGCCGAAAAGGTTTCAATACCGAAACTTCTGGCCTCGGAACTGAAAACAAGTTCCTACACTGAGGAACAAGGACTGTCCACACAAATGAAGACACATAGATTTGGACAGGCACTAGAAACAATAGAGCCAGACTATACACAAAGAAGGCTCCATATCCAAAAAGAAACAGGGAAGATCAGTACTCTCTCTCCAATTAAAATGAAACGCAAACTTGCCTTTCAGGAAAAAGACAAGCAGCCACAGGCGAAGGTGGCTAAACAAGTAACCCCGCCACCATCTCCACAATGCTCTCCGCAACCATCACCGGTAGCCACTCCACCAATGATGCAATCCCCAACTCATACAGGAATGAGTCAAGATGACCCTGACGCATGGGACCTTTATGACGCACCAGTGTCAGATAATAGTCCTGAATGTTATCCAGCTAGACCGTCGCCACCAGAGGATAGTACAGCCTACGCACAGGTGGTGTCGAGAGCAGCTGCATTTCATAATGTCAGCCTGCATGCTGAGCCCATTGAAGACGACTTTCTTTTTAACACACTGTCGTCCACACACAGCCAGTATCAAAGTCTTCCTATGCTACCCGGAATGCTAAAACACTCCAAACAAGTGTTTGAAGAGCCTGTAAAAGGAAGGGCCATTACTCCAAGAGCGGAGAAAAAATATAAACCGCCACCAACAGACCTCGTGTACATCACACAACAGCTAACACCGGACTCAGTTGTAGTAGGGGCTGCGCGCAAAAGAGCGAACTCACATACTTCAGGAGATGCACCACCTCCAGACAAAGAAAGTAGAAAATTCGACGCAGCAGGCAAAAGGGTGGCGGCACAGGCAGAAAACCAGTGGCGTATTGCCAATTCACAGGCTTTGTTAGCCAGATACGATAGGGCCCATTGGGACGAAATGCAACACTTTATAGAACATTTGCCCAAAGAGTTCCAAAAGAGAGGGCAGCAAGTAGTAGAAGAAGGACAGGGTATCTCCAACAATCAGATACGGTCAGCAATGGATGCTGCAGACACAGCTGCTAGAACTGTCAACACAGCAGTAACAATAAGGAGACATGCATGGCTGCGTACATCAGGATTTAAACCAGAAATACAGCAAGCTGTGCTGAATATGCCGTTCAACGGACAGCAGTTGTTTGGGCCGGAGGTGGACACTGCGATCGAAAAACTTAAAAAAGACACTGACACGGCCAAAGCCATGGGCGCACTCTACTCCCCACAGGGCAGAGGCACATTTCGAAAGACACAGTTTAGAGGGGGGTTTCGGGGACAAAGCACGGAACCCACAACCTCACAGACCAGACCCACTTACCAGAGCCAGTATCAGCAGGGAAGTTTTCGGGGACAATATAGAGGGGGACAATTTCAAAAGAACAGAGGAAAGTTCCAAAGTCCCAAAACTCCTCAAAACAAACAGTGACTTCCAAGTCACACATCCCCAACACATAACATCTGTGGGGGGGAGACTAACCAAATTTTACAAACATTGGGAGGAAATAACAACAGACACTTGGGTCCTAGCAATTATCCAGCATGGTTATTGCATAGAATTTCTCAAATTCCCTCCAAACGTCCCACCGAAAACACACAATATGTCAAAACAACATATAGATCTTCTAGGACTAGCGGTTCAGGCATTGCTACTAAAAGAAGCAATAGAATTAGTACCAAAACACCAGAAAGGAACAGGAGTTTACTCTCTGTACTTTCTCATACCCAAAAAAGACAAGAGTCTGAGACCTATATTAGATCTCCGAACATTAAATACCTACATCAAATCAGATCACTTTCACATGGTAACATTACAAGACGTAATTCCACTACTCAAACAACAAGACTACATGACAACACTAGACCTAAAGGATGCATATTTCCATATACCGATACATCCTTCACACAGAAAGTACTTAAGGTTTGTATTCCAGGGGATACATTACCAATTCAAGGTGTTGCCATTCGAAATTACAACTGCACCAAGAGTTTTTACAAAGTGCCTGGCAGTCGTAGCTGCACATATCAGAAGGCAGCAAATACATGTGTTCCAGTACCTAGACGATTGGTTAATCAAAACCAACACGCTAGAAAAATGTTCACAACACACAAAGTATGTCATAGAAACCCTCCACAAACTAGGTTTCTCAATCAACTACACAAAGTCACACCTTATACCGTGTCAAACACAGCAATACTTAGGGGCGACAATCAACACAGCAAAAGGGATTGCCAACCAAGTCCACAAAGGGTTCAGGCATTTCACAATGTAATACAGGCCATGTATCCAAAACAAAAAATACAAGTCAAAATGGTGATGAAACTCCTAGGCATGATATCCTCATGCATAGCCATTGTCCCAAACGCAAGGTTGCACATGCGGCCCTTACAACAGTGCCTAGCATCACAGTGGTCACAGGCACAGGGTCAACTTCTAGATCTGGTGTTGGTAGACCGCCAAACATACACCTCGCTTCAATGGTGGAACAGTATAAATTTAAACAAAGGGCGGCCTTTCCAAGACCCAGTGCCACAATATGTAATAACGACAGATGCCTCCATGATAGGGTGGGGAGCACACCTCAATCAATACAGCATCCAAGGACAATGGGACACTCACCAAAAACAGTTTCACATAAATCACTTAGAACTTTTAGCAGTATTTCTAGCGCTGAAAGCATTTCAACCCATAATAAGCCACAAACACATTCTTGTCAAAACAGACAATATGACAACGATGTATTACCTAAACAAACAGGGGGGGACACACTCAACACAGTTGTGTCTCCTGGCACAAAAAATATGGCATTGGGCGATTCACAACCACATTCGCCTAATAGCACAATTTATTCCAGGAATTCAGAATCAGTTAGCAGACCATCTCTCTCGGGATCACCAGCAGATCCACGAATGGGAGATTCACCCCCAAATACTGAATACTTACTTCCAGAGTTGGGGAACACCACAAATAGATCTATTTGCAACAAAAGAAAACGCAAAATGCCAAAACTTCGCATCCAGGTACCCACAAGATCAGTCTCAGGGCAATGCGTTATGGATGAGTTGGTCAGGGATATTTGCTTACGCTTTTCCCCCTCTCCCACTCCTTCCATATCTAGTAAACCAGTTGAGTCAAAACAAACTCAAACTCATACTAATAGCACCAACATGGGCAAGACAACCTTGGTACACAACACTACTAGACCTTTCAGTAGTGCCCCATGTCAAACTACCAAACATACCAGATCTGTTAACGCAACACAAACAACAGATCAGACACCCAAATCCAGCATCACTGAATCTAGCAATCTGGCTCCTGAAGTCCTAGAGTTCGGACACTTAGACCTTACACATGAATGTATGGAGGTCATAAAACAAGCTAGGAAACCTACCACTAGACATTGCTATGCAAATAAGTGGAAAAGATTTGTTTATTACTGCCATAATAATCAAATTCAACCCTTACACGCATCTGCCAAAGACATCGTAGGATACTTACTACATTTGCAAAAGTCAAAGCTAGCTTTTTCTTCCATTAAGATACATCTTACAGCAATTTCAGCTTACCTGCAAATTACGCACTCAACTTCTCTATTTAGGATACCAGTCATAAAAGCATTTATGGAAGGTCTAAAGAGAATTATACCACCAAGAACACCACCAGTTCCTTCATGGAACCTCAACATTGTCTTAACACAACTCATGGGTCCACCTTTTGAGCCCATGCACTCTTGTGAAATGCAATACTTAACATGGAAAGTTGCATTTTTAATTGCCATCACATCTTTAAGAAGAGTAAGTGAGATTCAAACATTTACCATACAAGAACCATTTATTCAAATACACAAGCATAAAGTAGTTCTACGAACAAATCCTAAATATTTACCAAAAGTCATATCACCGTTCCACTTAAATCAAACAGTAGAATTACCAGTGTTCTTCCCACAGCCAGACTCTGTAGCTGAAAGAGCACTACATACATTAGACATCAAAAGAGCGTTAATGTACTACATTGACAGAACAAAACTAATTTGAAAAACAAAGCAATTATTTATTGCTTTCCAAAAACCTCATACAGGAAATCCAATTTCTAAACAAGGAATTGCTAGATGGATAGTTAAGTGCATTCAAACCTGTTATCTTAAAGCAAAAAGAGATCTGCCTATTACACCAAAGGCACACTCAACTAGAAAGAAAGGGGCTACCATGGAGGAGTCCCTCGGTCTTGTGACTCGAAAAGACTTCTTCGAAGAAAAACAACTTGTAACACTCCGAGCCCAACACCAGATGGCGGGATGTGCACAGCATGTGAATCTGCAGCGACTAATGCCACGAACAGATGTACACTGGGTAAGTGACATTTTCCATATATGTGTGTATGTGTGTGTGTATATATATATATATATATATATATATATATATATATATATATATATATATATACACTTTATCATTATAATATTTTATTTACACTTTTGTAGAGCGCATTTCTAGTTTAAAAAGGTTCCCAGCGTTAGGCATGTGTATGTAGAGCATCAGCACCTTAACAGAAAGCAGAGGGGTTAAAAGTGCCAAGTCCTTACGTTTCTGGAAAACACCAAAGGATTGGCACACTTTCATAGAGGCAGGTAAAGTGTTCCACAATGTGGGACCCAGGTAAAAGAAAGACCCACCACCCTGTTGGGTTCTCCTAACTCTGGGCACTGTAGAGAAATTGCTGTTGCTAGATCGAAGAGGAGGGCTGGGACAATAGGGTGTTGGCAAAGTTCTAAGATAGAGTGGGCCTGAGTTTGACGTAACCTTATGCATATAGCACAAAGCTTTGGAATGGATACACTTTTCAGTCGGAAGCGAGTGGAAGTCTCAAAGAAGATTAGAGGTAGAGGAATGCTTAGGGCGGTGAAATCACAATTTGGTGGCTGCATTCTGGGCTACCTGAACATACCTGAGTGAGGCCTTTCGGCCCCTAGATAAAGAATGTTGCAGTAGTCCAACCTAGAATTAATTAATGCTTGTATTACCGTTCTTTGGGCATAGACAGGCGACAACCAAAGTATTTTCCTTTTTCCATCTTAGGACGCTGAAACAGGAGGAGAATACCTTAGTGATCTGATAATTCATTGAGAGCTTTTCATTAAGCCACAAACCTAAGTTCTTAACTGCTGAGACGGGGCCTGAGGAGTACCAGAAGCATCAGGCCACAGATATGGTCCCTAGAGATGGGGTTGATTACCCACCATTAGAACTTCAGTTCAGTCTTATTTCCATTTAGTTTAAGGGAGTAGTTACTCATTGAAGTAGCAACTTTCATAAGGCAGATGTTCAGAGCTGTGATCTTCCTTAAGTGAAAGAAAGATAATAATCTGCGTAGGAAAATAAGAGTGAGACCTCAACTTTCCACAACATCTGCTTAGGGTCGCACATAAATGTTAAATAGGGTTGGGCTGAGAGCCGAATGCTGAGGTATGCCACAGGATAGGGGTTGGGTTCTAGAAAAGACCTGAAAAGAATGGTCTTGTAAGACTGAGCTGAACCAGGACAAGGCTAAGTCTTGAACACTCATGTCCTCCAGTCTTCTAAGAAGTAACTGGTGAGACACAGTGTCGAAAACAGCATTGAGATCAAGTAAAATCAAGGCTGCTGTCCACCTCTATCTAGTTGGAGTCTAAGCTTTTCAGTGACTCCAAGTGAGTGAACTCAGTGCTGTGACCAGCCCTAAAACCAGATTGAGAAGGGTAGAGGAAGCCATTTGTTTCAACAAACAATGAAATTTGCTGATTGACACGGTTTTTGAGAATTTTCGCAAGTAATGATAGAAGAGAAATTGGTTTATAATTAGACCAATTGGGAAGATCGAGATTCAGCTTATTTAACAGAGGCATTATCATTCCATGTTTCCACTCTTTGGTGGCCTGGCCTTCTGAAAGCTCTTTGTCATGCAGCACACTGCTCCTGAACTCAAGGTTAGTTTTTTTTTTTCTCCACTGATTATTATTGGCTGTTGGGATTAGTCTTGTGCTCTTCAGGAAACCATTCCATACATTAACTCCAGTTTGTGTGGTAGAATAAGTTAGCAGGAGCTAAGTGTGATCTTTAGTGGGAGAGGGGTTAAGTCAGTCCATGGACATGGTACAATACAATAATAGGGATTAAGGTAAAAATAGGATTAAGAGTAAACTGCTCAGAGAGAGGAGGCATGCACAGGATAGAAAGTAAGTAGAGGGTCATTTGAAAGAAAAGCACAGGCAATGATTTTAGTTTTAAGGCAAAGCCAATTTTCCTGTTAATACAGAGGAGTCTTTGTTTTGAGATTGCACGCAATCTGATAATGCAAAACTGTAAAAGTAATCTTTTATTTACATGTGAGACATTGCTATATTTTGCTGTATAGGTAAATTTGATAAGCAGTAGAATCAGGCATATATTCTGTCCCCTCTAGACCTCCATTTCAGCAAGAACAGCTGATCTGTTCAAGGGCTGTAAGGGTAAAATAATGGCTGGTGCATGCGTAAAGAAATTTTGAGAAGTTCAGACCACGTTCAAAGGAAGCAGGAACCTTATGATCCTAGCTAGGTTAGAAGGAATGTGCACGTAAATAACCCACTCATCGAAAAGGAGATTCTGCAAATGCAGGCGTGTGTGTCTTCTGATGTTCAACCTTCGTTTGGCTCAGAGTATTTATTACAAAAGCAAAGTAGTATCCATTTTGGATGCACCAGAGAGTAAGGTTTCCCAGACAGTAGGAGTGTATTTTGCCCGCATTCCTGTGGCTGTAGGGTGGAGACCAAGACAATGAACTGAGGCAGATGTAGAGCTCATTTCCCCTATTGTGTTAATTCTGTTATCAAGGTGCTGCTAAATAGTTTCTTCCTGAGCACTGCTGTTTCGTAGATTGCAGAAGTGAGACTGCACTTTCTGATGTTCAAGGTTAGGAAGTTCCTAAGCCTGCCCTGCCCTTTGGCTGTGCCTAGTAGCCTCAGAAATGTTAAGGACAGTTGAGTACAGAGACCTTGCACTTCATTGTGCCCTTATTGTTATGGCTGTTCCATCCTGATGCCGGAAATACCACATTAATTGCTTGTTGAACAAACTCGAAGAACACACAATAGGTCCCATTTAAACATTTCTGGCAAGAGCAATACTTAAAGTTGTGCAGGTGAACCTTCGTCTATACCGAAAGGAATTCAAGAGATTTAGACTTGTAGTCAAGGGAAAAAAAACATTGTTTCTTAATTTTCTGGTCTATTTGGGGTGCAGAGGAAGGGCAAAGAAGGGGGCCAAGCGTTCCCATCACCTTTAATTTTATGTAAAAAATAACCTATACTTGCAGTCTTCTCTGGTGGCAGAAGGGATACCGCTAGGTGTATGGAGGAATTGGGAATGAGGCCTAAGCCTCAAAACGAAGGAAAGGGAGAGACTCCAGGAGTCACTGAGGTTAGACAGAGGATGAAATACAAGAAGGAGGTAAGGCTGTAGAGTTAAAGAGGAACAGTAGGAAGCGAGAGTGAGACAGAGGAGGAAAGTGATTGGAATAGAGGAGCAGATATAGGAGTGAGTGAGACGTGGGAAGGGAGAAGCGGACTGAGAAGGACTGACATACACCTGGAGGGTAGGGTGTAAGAAAGACATAAGGAAAAGGAGGTAGCGCGACAGAGAAATGGAGGCAGCGGGAATAGGGATGGAAGCATGAAGAGAAAGAAAGACCGTTCAAAAAGAAGGGACAGGATGGCTGAAAAAACAATGGTGAATCAATTAAGAAACGTCTAAAGGCAGATGGTGAGTAGAGAAAATATGCAATGAAGTAGGAATGAGATGGTTCGTCAATCATCCTTTGCCTCTACCTGCACTGTCATTGCCTTGAATCACTCACTCTCACCACGTTCCACACTCCCTTGTGGACACATGTTCCGGTGCAAAGCTCCCTTCACAAGAAAACCTCTCCCAGAACTTTCCCGGCAGAGCTCCTCACTCACCAGCTGGCGAGGGTCATCTCTCCTGTGCAGTTAAGCTGGGAGACTTTGTCACTAATGACTTCTCGCAGTCTGAGTAACCTCTGGCTCTTAATAGCATGTCCCCCACTCCTGTTCTTCTTGTCCCCAAGCTGCCGGCTTTCACCCACTGTAGGCATTTGGGGGAGGCCCAAGGCTTCAAGCCAGCTCCAGATGGCCATAAGGCTTCTGTGGCTGCCTCAGGGGGGTGCCTCATCCAAGTAAGCCTCACTGCTCATGAACCTGTAGCAAGCTAGGCTTGGAAGGGCAAGAGGCCCAGGCACCTAAGAAAAACGAAGCTTTCCAATGTTGTGCAGTGATTAACAAAGAAGCACTGTATCCAGATCTGTAGATCCATAACAAAAACTCTTTTGTCTATTTAAAGGGATGAACATGCACACAGAAATGATCAGTGAAAGGTCAGATTGATGATGACATTCTACTCATCTCCACAGGTAATTCCTTAAACAAATGGCAAATATGCGACAGGATATGGGGACACAAGAGGACACAGCATGCTGGAAAACCGTGCTAGAGGCTCTCCATCAGGGCCACCAAGTAGGAAGTTCTGCTGAAGCCAGCCCTGCAACCTGAGGACAGCTAGGAGATGATCACTGACTTATAATCGGGCATGTCCCACTCATAAGGAGGACATGCAGAGGCGAGGGGATGCACCGGGCACATACTAGACAACCATAAAGGATGGGATCGGGTGGGCAGTACAGTATGGGGTGGGCTTAGATGTGGTTGGATATACAGCTTGCAACTGTTAATGGTGTATAACTCTATGATGTGCTACCTAAACTTATTGACAATATTTAAGCGCTGTGCTGGTGCGAGAAGAGGTTAATGTATTTTCTGATGTAGGTGCAATGTTGCACAAAAAAACAAAAACTTTGATTTTAAAAAACAGAGATGCGAGTGGTACATTTTTCTTATCATTTCCAATCAGTGAGTTTGAGCCCAAGAACAGACAACTGGAATCAAAAGGCAGCCTGTGTCTTCCAATTCCTCCTTGCACCACTCCTGCCTGCCCATTAGGCATGATGATGATGATGATAATACACAAAGATTTGTTTACTTTTCTAAGCATCTAGTAGAGATTTGTAGAGTGCTATTGTAGGCCAAATGATATATTTTTGTTCATGCATCTTTTTATTGGTGGTTTTCTTTAGCAACAAGTAGGCCCCTGATGCCATTCCTTTTTATAATACAGGCATGTTTTAACATTGTTCCAACCAGTGGTAGAAGGAAGTATACAGCTGGCTTAACAACCCCTTAAATCCAGCTTTCATTCTCCATCCAAATACTGCCTATATTGCAGTTACTTAGTAGTGAGATTGTGCACAAAATATATGAGGAAATACAAGTCTCTGGTGACCTGCACTGTTTAACCGAAGTGGACTGCATGTGGGCCTGAAGGAAGGCAGAAGAAAAGGATCTGCAGAGTTTGTAATTTAAGCAAAAGTGAGCTGAGAGACCTCAGAATAGCATTGTCACCTTCCACTCCGTTCCATTTATTTTGGCATACATTAAGTACTAATAGCAGTGAAGTGACTTAGTCAGAACCACTTCTACCAGTGACAATAATCCAATAAATGCCCTACAATTATAAACAGGCATATGTCTTCCATTGCCCCCTTGTAATTCTTGTAGATGACCGATTAAAAGCACCTATTTCCTACCTTCATCCCCAGTAGCCGGTCTGCTTTTTTCCCTTTCACATGACAATTCTCCCTATCCCTGATCTGCACTTGCAGCTGCTGATTCTACTATCACTGTGCTGATGCATTATCGATAATTGGAGGGACAAGCAGTAATAAAGGTCCAGCATACACAATCCCAGTGCTATCAACAAATTCAGAATATGCTGTTAATATTTACACTTCAGGTAAACACCACTAGTATACCCAAGTAAAATACAGGTCGGTGAAAATATTTACATTTCGGAGCAAAACCCCTCACCAACCAACAAAGGTGGTATGCTTCATCATCGCCCAGCTCCTCCTTGGGCTGGCGCTGCAATACACAGCGGGCTCCTGAAAGGGGCTGTTTGCCCAAGACCTTTTAGTTGTCTGGCTGTTAATGAAGTCTACTTAAAGTTGAAAGGCTATTTTTTGAATGTGTAGATTGGTGAGGAAAGTGGAAAAAAATAACTAACGAACCCAACCATAATTATTTATTATATGGAAGTCCTTGCTTATAAATAAAACCGAGTGGAATATAAAGGAAAGTAAGTTCTGTCTTATTGTCTATAACTAGTCAGATGTTATATGGCAGTTCGTCAGGACCCTAATCTACAAATGAATGGGACTAAAACTAAATTATAGGAGTGTGCCCACATTTTGCAACCACCAAATTCGTGTTGGAAAAAAAGAGATGTACCTCTTGTCAATTGCAGAGACACTGTACCCAAAATATCCAACCTATTCCCATTTAGATCAGGACCCTTAGGATTTGAGTATCCTGGAAAACCACCCATTTATTGGTGTGAACACATTTGTGGACACTGACAGGAACTTGCCCCGTCTACACGATCCTGGATAGGTGCAGAGTATCTCTGCATTTGACAAGAGGTAAATCTATTTTTTTCCAACACAAATTTGGTGATTGCTAAATGTGAGCACACTCCTCCTGTTCGTCCTGACAAATTGCTGTAGATCACTTGACTAAATAAAGGACAAGAAACACGTTGACCAGTTATAGAGATTACGAAGGAACATTACTTTCCTTTATATTCTACTTTTTTTATTTTTTAACAAGGACCTCCAATTTAATAAATAATTATGCTTGGGTTCCTTAATTATTTTGTTTCCACTTTCCTCACCAATCTACAGTGTAATTAGGAAGAGCATATTGTGCATTTTTTTTTTTACCGTGGGCTGATGCAGCCAAGAGCTCTCTGCAGGGCCTTTTCATGGCACAGCTTCCCCTTCCAGTAGGCAGGTGGCTGATCTCCTAAAGACCTTGCTCTGATCTCCTCAAAGACTGAGGAGGAACTGGGACCAGAACAGAATCCTGGGTTAGGGGGGTTGCTTATTCTTTATAGTGAGTATTTATTCAGCGTAGCTTCAGATTCAAGGTCATTTATAGTCTCTCAATTGTCAGTACTAGGTATCGGTAGTAGGAAGGATCCATCCGTTTGAGGAATCAACATGCCAATAGAAGTCACCAGGATGTCTCAAATAGACATGGTGATGTTCTACCTCCCAGCATGTACATTTGCATAAAATACTAATATCAGAGAGGGACGATTTTCTGTATGTCCTTATTCTTTATAATTGGGATCCATGATTTGTCTACGGTAGCCAAAGCCTGTTTTCCTGTATTTCCTTACAGTGTTCTTCCTACACAGAAAGCAGACATGATGACGATTTACATAACCCAAAAAGGCTTGCGTGTTATTCCAAGAATTTGGAGACTTTGGAAGTGCTAACCCCAGTAGATTGAAAAGTGTATTCTGCAGAGCATATATCAGTGGCAAGCTGAACAAAAACGACATAGTCTTTAAAAAACCCAGAATTGAGCCTGCTGCTTCTGGGCCCAAGGAGGGCCAAACATAGAGCAGGAATTCGCACCCCAAGCTTCCGAAGGCTTTGAAAGGTGGGCATTCTGTAGTTGTGTCATGTCTCACAGCCCAGACAGAATGGCACCCTGCACATGCAAGGATGAGAGGCCAGGCGCTTGGTTGATTGCTGCTTTGACAGCTCAAGAGCTGATCACATGACTCGGGTTACCCTTCTGTCTCCAACCCTCCATGCAAGCCAATTGCTTTCCTTATATCTTAAACACTCTTGTTTTTTTTTCTTCTAATTTACATAGGGAGGCGTTGGCCTGACCTTCTACAGTTTGCTCCCAGCTAACTTCACTTATATTTTTAGTACTGAATGGAATTTCAGGGTTAAATGCAACAACATAATGAACAGAGACTTATCCTACTTTTATTTTTTCAGCAAGTAAAGCAGCATGGCACAGAATTTGATTGTTTACGTTTTCTTCAATCTTAGACCAGCTCTTCTCTGACCGGTGAGCCTTACAGAAAAAAAACCTTTAACATACGTCTTCTTCAGCTTACCCTTACTTTAGGTCTCATTTGCCTGGTCCCCTTCCATTCTGCAAAAAGTGAACCTCTTAGTGAGCAGAGGGGACAGTGTCACTGATCAGTGGCAACAGAATCAATATGGCGAGGCTATCGGGGTTTTAATGGAGACTACTCCCTCCTGCTGAAACATTGTAATCTCCTAGGGCAGTTTAGGTATAGCATGGTGCCCTGATTTCCACAGACACTCATAAACTGTCATGAGGGCCTAAATACACTTGTTAGAAAGTATCTGATTCTTTGAAGGCGGTTAAATATTTTTTCGATCTTAAGTTTGTTCACATTCAGTCTAGGGAAAAACTTGCAATCCTGCATGACTTGTAGTTCCATGGCCTAAGGTAGAAATTAAGACTTTGTCCTTGTGAACCTGAAATCCTAACCATGTCACAATTCTTACTAAAACTGGTACCCAGAAGCAAGAAATGAGTCCTTAGGACTACTGCTATACCCTCTAAGTTATTCAATGAGGTCCTGCTATCCACAAAGTCTCATCAGCCGTCACAAGGTTTGATATTAAAAAAAAAAAAGCAGACAGTAATTTTCACTGGTTTTGTTAATTTTTCAATGAGCTCAGACTGAATATCCAGCTCACTTTTTAAGTACCCCTGACTTAAATACGCTTGTTAGAAAGTTCAGGTATGATTCGTTAAAGTTGATTAGGTATCTTTAAGACCAAGTTCAGTTTTTTTTTTTACATCATGCCAGTGGAAAAACGTGTAATCTTGCCAGACTCTGAGTTCTGTGGCATTGTGCAGAAAATAGAACTTTGTCTCCTTGAACTTGAAGACTTAAATTATTCACAATTCTTACTAAAACTGGTTTACAGGTGTTAAAAGCTGGTCTTAAAGACTACTGCTAGGCCATCTGAGACCCGATATAGTCCTCATGTCCACAGGGACCAATAAACTGTAATAAGGGCTGCTACCAAAAATTAGCAAAACCAGTCAAAATGCCTGGTTTGCTATGTTTTTCAATTAGCTCAGACTGGATAGTAGACTTACTATTTGAGTACACAGGACTTAGTGCACATCCTAGAAAGCTCAGATATAATGCTTTACCAAAATTCTTTTAGCTTGTGGATTGTATTAATTTGTTTTTCACAACCTGTCTACGGCAGTCTCGAAGTTCCATGGCCTGGGATAGAAAAGATGACTTTGTCTCTTCAAACCTGAGTACATAACATGTCACAATTCTTTCTAAAACCCGGTGCCCAGAGGCTAGATATGGGCCCTAGCGACAACTTTTATGCTATCTGAGGTCTAATATAGGGGTCCTAACGTCAACAAGAACCCATAAACTGTCACAAGGGTAGATACCAAAAATTAACAAAACCAATCAGAAAATTATTCTTAGCCCAGTTTTGATAATTTTTCAAGTAGCTCAGACTGGTTATCTGACTCACTTTGTGAGTACATAGGATATAAATATACTTCCAGGAAAACTGAGATATGACTTCTACAGATGTCACAATGTTTTGTAAAACAGGTGTCCAGAGACTAGAAATGGGTCCTAGAGACTACAGCTAGGCCATTAGAGGTATAATTTAAGGTCTTGAATGTCCACAGGGACCCATAAAGTGTTATGTGGGTTGTTACCAGAAATTATAAAAAATGTCAAATTATTTTCTGTCTGGTTTTACTAATTTGTTTAGATAGCTCAGTCTGGATCTCAGACTCCCTATTATACTAAAGTGAGTTAACCACTGTTAAAATGATTTTATGCCACAATGAATTAAAGCCATGTTGCATTACTCATGATCCTTTGAAACTGTGCCGAGTGAACTAGGATTTCAAAATAGTAAATTTTTCATCAGTGAAGCATTTACTTACTTTGCACTGGTTTGATATCCTTTTTACACCGCACCTGAAAGCTGCATTTTTTATTTATTTTTAGAACATCCTTTTTATGGGACTTGGTGGGGTCAATACATGTTCTGTCCGTTATGACCGGATTCTTTCACACATTTGTGCATCTCTAGAGAAATCTAGATGACCACAACAACTGATTAGTGCATCACCCATGGATCAACATTGATTGCAAGTTACAAAGTTGGTTATGAGCTATGTGATTTTTGACATCTATTCATAACAGAATAAATCCGGTTTCTTTGAAGAATCCACAAACTTGCAGAGCTATAGTGGGGTAAATTAGAGTAAAATCCCATTTATAACTTTAAAGTTGTAAAAGTCACACACAGCCAAAAAGGTGATACAAAAGCATCACTGATAAAGCCTGTTGTTTAAAAAAAAAAAAAAAGAGAGAATATAATAAAATGAACACACTATCCTCTGGCAGTGCTCCAATCGATTACTGCCATAACGTGCATCAAAACAGGTAAGGAACACCCACCCTTTTTTACCAGAGGATTAATGCCATGATTGCTAAAACAATACACTGCCCTTCAGCAACAGCATGAAAGTGCTAGGCTGAACAAGGTGCTGGCTGGCTAAGTTACTGTCCGTGGCTGACAAAGAGAAGTCGGGCACTGTGCACCCATCACTTGCTCAAGGCAGCCAATTTGTGCCCTGGAGCACCAGGTGCAAGTAGAGGGAAGGCCAGGCGCTTGTATAGAGCAGATACTGTATCGCTAGTGTTTCTATGCTGTGGAGCATGGCTACTTCTTTTCCCTGTTTCTCACTTGAACTGCCCATCATGGTAAATCACATTTTGCTACCAACAATATGTCTAATGTTAAACCACTGTAAGTACATGTTCTTTGTACACTGCATTTTAGTTCAAGCCACAGGAGAAAGTTGAAACTCAAAATATGCATAAATGCATATATGCATTCACGTGTATAATACGTTCCAGTTCCTTCCAGGAAGTTGGGTATGCT
The DNA here is from genome assembly GCF_031143425.1 of Pleurodeles waltl. Taxonomy (NCBI): domain Eukaryota; kingdom Metazoa; phylum Chordata; class Amphibia; order Caudata; family Salamandridae; genus Pleurodeles; species Pleurodeles waltl. Next base: position 1,640,413,672 of record NC_090445.1, read on the forward strand.
TAGCTGCAATGAACAGCTGAAGATTGGCAGTAAAGTACTGGGTGCTTAAAACGGCTTTGTGGAGTGTCTCTTCGTGAGGGGACTCTTTTTGAAAGGACTTTCCCTACGCAGTGCCAAGTTGACCCTCCTGGCATGCACAGTGGAGGGAAACATCACTTACAACGCAGAAAATGCAACAAGACTCATTTACCGCGATGCCGTCAGCACACTTACGGGAACGACTCCCTCTATCTCTGCCTTAACCCTGCATGTGCTGAACAACGCACATGCGTGGTTAAGGCAGAGAAAAAGGGAGAGTGCATCGGGACAGGACGCGGTAAGAGAAGTGAGGCGGGGGTAGTTTTTAGGGGTGGGTGGTTGGGGCAAGGGTGGTAGTTATATATTTTTTTTTTTAGGGTGGGGCTCTGTATTTTTATTTTATTTTTTTAATAATTTTTTTTTAGGGGTGGGGGTCGGGTTAGTTATGTTTTGAGGGCGGCTGAGGGGGTGTCGGGGTAGTTATTTTTTAGGGCTGGTAGTGGTGGGTCAGGTAGTTATGTTTTTAGGGCGGGTGGTGGGTCAGGTATTTGTGTTTTTTAGGGCAGGCGAGGGGGTCGGGATAGTTGTGTTTTTAGGGCAGGTGGTGGGGGGTCGGGATAGTTGTGTTTTTAGGGCAGGTGGTGGGGGGTCGGGGTAGTAGTGTTTTTAGGGCAGGTGGTGGGGGGTCGGGGTAGTAGTGTTTTTAGGATGGGGGACAGGGTAGATATGTATTTAGGGTGGGTGGATGTGTCAGGGTAGATATGTTTTTATTGGGGAGGGGTGGCATGCTATAACCATGCATGCCGTTCCCACACATACCTTCACTAGGCATGCTTTTATAACGTAAAATCGTTGTAAAGGTATGCATGGAAACAATGTTCCGACTGCGTTGTTCAGGCATGCGTGGCTCACGCATGTGTTGTTCCATCATACATCCCACACTGGAGAGGCCACTTCATTGATTCTACACCGGTTACAGTTTACTTGTTACTTTGTTGATGGATTTCCTATTTGTTTCCTAAGGACTCTAGGGGTGGGATTAGGGACAGGTTCTATATATGTTGCCCAATTCTACTTCATAGTTGCCACTATTTAAGGCTGGTTTGGGCGAGATTCTCCTACACCACACAACCTTCCCGCAGATACATGACCAGTAGATGCTGGTCATCAGACAACCATTGCCATACTCTATGCTCTCTATACTGGGCAAGAGATTCTAACAGAACTTCTGGGGCATCATTGCAGGTTTTGTAAAGGATGAACTGAATCTCACTGGAGACCTTAATCTGGTGTGGAACCCTTTGATGGATAGATGTAGGAGGCCCACACCCCACCCCTTTTCGAAAACTAGATGGAACCATAAAAACCCTGGGACCACTGGATGTCTTGAGGGAACCCTTGGGGGCAGGATTCACACCGCCCTTACAAACTAACTATTGCAGACTATTAGAAGATATTGATCATACATGTCGGACTGCCCCTTTAGCCAGCCCATGTGGCAAGAAATCTTAGCAGCTGTGAATTTGTGGCAAGAAATCTTAGCAACTGTGAAGGAGATCCTGGTAAAGCCCATTCCAGGTCATTTTACTTTGTACCACTAGGTTTAAAATCACCCCTTTTGAAATACCAGTCTAAGGAGGTTATTACAACTTTGGAGGAGGTGTTAATCCGTCCCAAAAGTGACGGATATACCACCAGCCGTATTACGAGTTCCATAGGATATAATGGACTCTTAATACGGCTGGTGGTATATCCGTCACTTTACCGTCATTTTTGGGACGGATTAACACCTCCTCCAAAGTTGTAATAACCCCCTAAGTCCGATGGAACACTTGTGGAATTGTGTGGGCGCAGCAGAACTCTTCCTGGCTTTCTAAAAGATGGATAAGGTCCCTTGATTGCACATTGAGACCTTAGACTGTGAAATATGATGGCAATGGAAAGGCTAACCCAGGTTCTGAGAAACGTACAAGAATTTCGAAACTCTGAGGAGCTGTCTTAACTTTCAATGACCACTCCTACACTTACCTGCCCCTCGTGCTTCATGACTCTTTGCCTGTTCTCATATTTATGACTGAAAGAAGCTTTTGATGGCAGAATCAACCTATTTCGTATGTCAATATTAATAGTGACACTTTACTGACCTGGCTGCAACAAGTGTTGTAATTTAAAGAGAAATGCATGAATACCTTAACCAATACAAATGAGAACTTACGGGAGATAGATTTGGAAGGTGGAGAGCATAGAACAATTAGGACCATTACTTACCTCTTTCATAAGGACTATGTACACTTCTCCCGATGTTCGGATACAAGTGTGTTGATGATTGTCCTCCCTATGCCATATATTCAATACAAAGAAGAGTTTCAAAAATGTCATTGTACAGCTATGTGCGAATGACACGTGGGTTCCTCCATAATACATTATGTAACGGTCCTGCTAGGAGAGAAAGGGATTGTGTAACATCTTCATGTGCCTGTAGATCTTATTTTCTTATGTTTCTCCTTTTTTCTTGTTACAGGGTATACAATATGGCCTCTGATTTGGATATCCTACACTTCCGATTTGAACAGCAGGGTAATGGTGTGTTGCACAAGATGAATATTCTGCGTGAACAAAACTTGTTTTGCGATGTGTCAATCCATATAAACGATGCAGAATTTCATGGGCACAAGGTGGTTTTTGCTGCTTGCTCCACATTCATGAGGGATCAATTTTTGCTCAACCAGTCAAAGCAAATGAGGATATCCATTTTGCAGAGTGCGGAGATTGGAAGAAAGCTGCTGTTGTCCTGTTATACTGGTGTTTTAGAGGTCAGGAGAAAGGAACTTCTGAAATATCTCACTGCGGCAAGTTACCTCCAAATGGTCCATATTGTAGAGAAATGCACTGAAGCGCTGTCAAGATATTTTGACAATGAACAACCACTAGTGAAAAGCTCTCAGAACAGTGAAAAATGTGAATCAATTGACAGTGAACCTGATAATGTGGACCGCAACCTGGAGAAAGACTGTGAAATTATTGAAATTTCAGAAGATGGTCCAGTTGATGCAAAAATTGATAGGGAACGAGGAACAGCACATTCTCCACAAACTGTTGTTAAAAGTCCATGTTCTGACAAGAGTGAAATAAAAGATTCTGAAATATCTACAGTTGAAATGGATTATAAGAATAATGAGATTTGTGTGTTTCAAATGGGATCCACGGCCGACAAAGCAGATGCTTCTGATAGAGGTCGTTTTTCGCAACACAGCACCTCGTCTAGTTTGAACATGTATTCTGCAGAAACGCAGCACTCATTCATCAATTCTACGGTAGAAAACAGATTGCCTGAAATAGCAATGGGCCCTTTCCAGGTCTTTTCTCAGGAAAACCAGGAGGGGAGCTCAAATACAAGCATGTTCCATGGCTTGCAGTGCGTGGCGGAAGGCACTGGTCAGTGGCGACACCAGTGTCCTAAGTGCCCACGGGGATTTTTGAACCTTGAGAACTATATCCGGCATTTGAAGATGCATAAACTGTTTCTCTGCTTGGAGTGTGGCAAGACATTTACTCAGAAGAAAAACCTCAACAGGCACATCCGTGGGCATATGGGGATCCGACCCTTCCAGTGTGCAGTGTGCATGAAGACTTTTACTGCCAAAAGCACCCTCCAGGACCACATGAATATTCACAGTGGAGACAGGCCTTATAAGTGTAATTGCTGTGACATGGACTTCAAGCACAAATCTGCTCTGAAAAAACATTTGAATTCAGTCCATGCAAGGGGTAACAATGACAAATCAAACCCTGACACCATTACAAAGATTACAATAGACTATGATTAATAAAATTCAGTTTTAAACCTAAGGGCTATATTTTAGGGTGAACACATCCAAATATGATTACTTAAGCAACTTTTGTCCTGAATGATGTTAAGACCGTACAATGTTGTTGGGTTGTACCACCTTTGAACCTTAAATCATTTTATAAAACACAGTGGATGCTTTTCCTTCAAGTGTTTTCACACCAGCAAATTACCAGCATGTAAATCACAGGAATCTATTGATGCTCTAGAACAGTGGTTCCCAACCTGTGTTCTGGGAACCCCTGGGGATCTGCAAAGCCTCCTCAGGTTGTCCGTGACTGCTTAGAGAAAATGTAATAATACTAACTAATTTCAGTAGTGGCTCATTAAGGGGGGGGGTCTCCAGGATTCCAATAATGATTCAGTGGGGGTCATAGGGTTCCAGTACTGATAAAGTGGGGTTCCACAGAAGTCAAAAGGTTGGGAACCAGTGCTCTAAAATGATGATTTTCTCCATGCTTATTTTTAGTGCATTACTACCCACTACACATTTATGTAACTGTTGCCTGACTATTATGAGAAGCTTTATTCTTAGAAAACATGGTTCAATGAATTGTTCTTTTTTCAGATATTTAGCAAATTCATGTACTGTTGCCAACAATAATTTACTTTAACATTACCTTGCTGGTGCTAGTTTCCTAATGTTTTTAATATGGTGATGTTTTTTCACATGTGGTAGTAAACATAAATCTTGAACATGGTTGTTTTTATGTGATCTCAGTGCCTTTGTTAATCAAGCGTGTAATGTGTGTGTATATGTTATTATTATAAAGACACACTGGGGATAGTAGTAAATGGGCAGTGGGCATTGTAAACACTGTGCATTGTGAGCCTTGTTTAGTGTCACATTGCTGAAATGTGCATTTTGTGCACCTGTAAGAAAATGTTGATTGTGGTCGTTGCCACCACCTCATTGGGTGATTTATGCAGAGCTTCAAATTGGCTCTGCTGTCCGGACCAAGATAACAGAATTCGTTTACCTTAGTACCCCAAGACTACCTTGGTGAAATTTCCTCTGCATCATATTAACTTATTTGCCATAATACTATACGCCATTACCTTGTCAGAGTTTTAAAATAATGGCATATTTATTGCTACATTATTTTATGTTCATTTGATGCAAATACATATAATTTCATTCACATTAAATACAACTGAAGTTGTATAGCTTTTTAAATACCCTGGCTTAAGACTCCGGGTTAATGTTTGGGTTATGGTTATTAGACAAAGTAATGTTTGCCTGCTTTTTTTTTTTTAATTAATTTATTTTAATTAAATTGATCATGTTAAATGCTAAACATTGTCTAGTGCTGGAATTGGCATTAGGGCTAGGGTAAGGGTACCATACTTCATGCAAAGAAAATAACTTACATTTAATTTAAAAAATATGTATTTAACATGCATTAATACATTTCATATGAGAATATTTACAGATTTTATTCAAAATAAATATTGTATGGGTTACAGGCAGGAGAATTAAGCTACATTGTCAACATAAAGAAAATAAATCAAAGCTGACCAAATACAAATACCTACATATCTTCTGCAGTGTAAAGCTAGATTTACAGTTGCAGTGGGGATTGAGTAAGGACACGTTATTTAAGGTAATTAACTCTAAGTTAATACTACAATAACTGAATATGTAATACTGGTTCATGACGATGTAAAGGCATTTGAAATGTTCAAAATAGTCTGATGAGGTAAAGTTAGAAGAGGTAAAATGAGGGGTAGTGGTATATATCCACCTTGTATCATATTTGTGAGTATTGTTTATTTGAGTGTTGTTTATTTGCTCGAATATTTTTAAAGAAATTAGGAAGCACTTAATAATGCACTTAAACATTAGCAGATGCAGGACCTAGAAATAATTTTTGAATTCCTATTTGCTTTTGCTTACTTAGATTTGCCAGGGCATCATTCTGTTGAACCTTTTTCATGATGGACCAGAAATGCTTGTGTGATCCATTTATTTTGTGATTCCTTCAGAATCCTTATAGTCTTGTTGAGGTATGCTTTCTATGAGTACAAAAAGGCAAATAGACTTCTTTCTTCAACCAGTATGTGCTAATGTAATCTTCTTTATTGCGTATTAAAAATTAAAAACAAAACTTTCTGTTGATGCGCCTATAGTATGTCAATGGTGTTTAATTACAATGTCATGTGTACACAGAGTTACACCTTCTTTGGTAAGAATCAAGAAGCTTCTTGTAGGGCTCATACACTTAATCAGGATATCTGCTCCTCCATATCCACCACCATCGGATCTGGACATTCGGGAAGAATACAAGATTTGTCTCTTCAAACAAACGTGTGGAATTATGAAGAGCATGCAACAGTTTTTGGGTTGCTAGCTTAACAGTTCTTCCTTTATAGATTTCTCCTGTAACTCCAATAAAAAAAGTCCTGTCCTTTTTGTGATTAATATTAAATGGAAAGGCATTCTTGTGAGCAAATGAAGGATGATGATGATGATAATCCTTTTCAGCAATGGCAGATTATGAGTGCTGTATTAATTTTCCAACCGATGTTTTAGTCTTAGTTCAAGTATATTCTTAAATGAATAAAGTCCCTGCCTCACAGAGTTTTCATTTCCCCAGTCTTTAATGTTTTTGTAAGTATTTCGAAAGTGCTGGGACATGCTATCTAGGCCATTATCCTACAGAAGCTAGGAGGCTAGCTAGCATCACTGTAATCCCCTTGGATACTCACCGTGCATAAAGCACATTAGCGGTCTAATTTAAAAAAGAAAACAGCAGTTTGGATTTGCCAGTGCTGCTTATTTTTTTAAAAACTTTATTGTTTGAGAAGCTTCTGAGCCCCTGTCAATCTAAAAAGAAATAACATGGCTAAAATATGGTTTGGTCTCCAAAATAAAATGTTGGCATAGCAGTCCCTTTGACGTGTGGGAACTACTTTGTACTTCGATGTGCTGCTCCTTGTGAAATGCAGAATGCGTTCTCAGTGAAGTTAGATAATGGCTGAAGTGTGCTGATCCATTACCCCATGCTATATATTTTGGTGGGTGGAAAAAAAATGCATCAAACCAGTGGACGGGCAGGGCTGGCTGAAAGCCGTTATAAAGAAGTATACCATACATACAAATGTGGTCAAATCAATAGATCTTGGCTAATACCAGACCTAATAACTGTGACAGGTGATGTCAGGCAGAGAAGGACATTTGCAATAAGGAGTGAATTTCCCATTTATAGCAACTGTGGTACACCCTTACTTTACAGTGTTGCTTCTGGCAGCGACGGTGAGCCCTTTTGCAGAAACAAAAGCAAACATATAATATGTAAAAATTTGATTTTATTTTGTTTAGTGAACACTTTAAAAATGAGCCCATGAAAATAGGCATACATAGTTTCATAGTTGGTCTGATAATAAGTAAATGTACCTTGATGAACAGCACTTGTAGATAATGTTCTACTGAGCTGCTGAGCTAACCATGTTTTTGCTTTTGCTATTGGAACAAAAAGTATAAAATGTGAAAAGTCAAACTAGTAATTATACTACAAGATAAAATTCAGTATATAACATTGCTCATTTGTATTGACTGGCTGGTGCAAATCATTTGCTTCTACTAACTGGTGCAAATATTATTTCTGCATGTTTGGTTGGTTGGTAAATATGCCGGTGGACAGTTGCATGAAACTTAGTGCAAAGTGTATGTAACCTGGCCTCTAGCCTTTGATTTATCTAAAGGACAATCCAGTGGCACTTGGCACCAGTTTGATGATGGATCATTTGTGTAAGAACATATTTTGAATTGGGACCGACCAACAAGGACAAGGGGATTTTACAAATTTAATAGTCAAGTATGTCTATTTGAATTAAGTATATTTTCTGCAAATTTTGCCTTTTGTGTATTTGAATTCATTTCCCTTTTCTCTGTGTGTTGAGTGAATGTGGGGATCCCTACAAAGTTATTTTCCTCTGCTATTTGATGTTGAACACCTATGTTGATGGATATTGAATTATACAAAGACGTTTTTGTTTTGTGAGTGTACATGATGTATGCAATTACAATTTATCTAAAGAAACATTCTCTACTATGTAAAGATTTAATTACTTTAAATATGGAGTGATCGCTGAGTGTTGTACATGTATAGCAATCTTCATTTAGCACTTCAGCTAACCAGATCCATTGCTGATTTTGTCTTCTAGGGGCAGGATGGGACAATAGTGGCATGCATATCCCAATGTTAACTTGTTTCCAGCATGGACTTTGTCAATATAAGTCCTGCATTTGCAGTATACGTTATGAGAAACTTGTCCCATATTTATAGCTCAACCTTTCTTCTTTTAAAAGATAATACTACTGTTTATCAACATATTTGATACATTTTCTCCTACTTTGTGAGCTATGGTAGCAAGATGAGCATGTCCCATTCATTTCATTTCATTCTTGTATGTGCTCATTTATCTGATATCCAGCCTATTTTATCCAATAACTGGGAAGAGAAACAGGCAAGACTTTTGACATTAATGTATAAATTATTTGTTTTGTAATATCAATTATATGCATGAAATATCCTATGTATTATTTTGTTTTTTAAACAAATATATTGCAGAGAATCTTGCATGAATGTTTTCTAACAGTTTGCATTCTAATATTAAAAACTGTTTTAATGTATTTATTTTTGTAAACAATTGTTTGTAAACTTTTCCATATTTATGCTTATCCCAGATTGTTTCTTTATTTTTGTTTCCATTAATGAAGTCACTATTCATATCTTTTCAGATTATTTTTCTATCTGTTCATGAAGGTGGATGGAAACACACCTTCATAATAATTACTGTCATGAAGTTTGTAAAAGGAATAGTGTCTCTATGTCCTAAGTAAGTTGTTCCTTACTCCTGATTTGATTCTAATTTTCTTATTCGATATTACTGATGTCACTAATAATGCTTGTTTAGATTATTTTTCTGTTTGTTCAAGTAGGCAGATGGAGCTACTTTCATATCACTTGCTGTAATGAAGATCATGATGGGAATACCAACTTTTTTAGCTTTTGAAAGTTGCTTTGAGGAATCAATAAGTCAGTTAGACCGGCAATGTCCGTTGGATTTGATGACTGTGCTGATACATAAGGCCACATCCAAAAACTATCTTTTCAGTTTTCAGTTTCTATTGCACTTGAGTGCAGACACCTGTCTGACTCCTGTTATTTAACTATTCTTATTTCAAAGCAAGGCAAACAGTACATTTATTTTTGTATTGTACTCATGTAAATTGGAAACCAGATTATAACCTTACAATTGGTAATTCATAGTTTGACCCAACATGGAAGAAATATTTTCTACTTTATGTGAATAAGGTTATCAATATAAAATGAGTTTCATCATTTTAATCCAGTCTTTATAACTGGTGGTTTACTGTTTCTGCCTAGCATGTGTTTGCTAATAACTTGTGGAACCAGTTGAGGTATAACATACATGTTTCTCCACTGTTTTATACTTCACAAACATAACAGCAGTGCCTGATGTAAAAGCTGATGGGTTTCTCTTTAAGGCTCTTAAATCCCCATATCGAGTACGGTAAAAATCAGTTTTTATTCAAATTGAACATCATTTATATTTTTTGTAATTGTTTGAATAATGTTCACCTTCTTGAAGTATACATGTAAGTATTTTGTCTGTTAAATAGATCAAAAAAGCTATTTTGGAAAATTGGACATTCATGTATTAAAACCTGACATTTTAACATTTTGACAAATTCAATATGCACATTGTTTATATTGTTTTTTCTTCTTAATAGAGCTTTTACCTTCACTTAATCTGTTTTTAAAGTTGTTGCTGTATACTGAAACAAGTATTTGTATGGCTTGAAAAGCTTGTATTTTTGATAAGCGAATGGATGATCACTGGATTTTTTTTTTTGTTATTTGAATTTTGATATATGTATAGTAAAAGTATGGCACTCCTAAATATGAGCATTAAAAAAGTCTTGTAGCACATGTAAATTTGTCACTGGAGTGAAGTTGTAATTCATTTTTGTGTATTTTATGTATACATTCCTGGCAAACAGTCTTTCAAATTGCAGATGTGTTGGGTGTCCTAAACTCCATGTCGTTGGTAACCAAATGCAAAATTTCAGAAGGCAGGAATGCAACTTCATCACGTTTATCTTTAAACTATAAAAATATCCACCACTGTTGGTCTCTAAATCCCCTGCAGTGCACAGCATTTTCTTTTTTTTTTTCTCTCTCTTTTCTGCAAAGAAAGGAAGACATTTATGCTACATTTATTCTTAAGCTAATTTCCTCCTTTCCCCCACTTGAGACAGTGCCTTTCTGTGTTTGATTATCTTTGCCATTCATTCACCGAGACATTTACCAAGTATTGAAGTTTTGTGACACAATTGATTTTTTGTTTTTATTCATGGATATAACTTTATCATAGGTCTGGCCTAGTTCAGGGTTGCAGATAAATCTCTGACTACTTTCCACTTAAGTAATCTCGTTCGTAATGCATGATATGGATGAAAAGGTCCAATGTGTTTATGTCAAAGTCCTATTCATATCTTAAGACTTTTTGTCAGGGCTGGTAAAGTAATAGAGGGCCTACTTTTCTGGCTCAATACTTGAAAGGCATTTAACTGTTTTTAAGAGGATGCTCTTGAAAAGAAGATTAAGCCTTGTAGTGCAAGAGGAAAATCGCTCCCATCATTACTCTACAATGTTGAGTTCTTTTTGACATGGTCTCAGTGATATCCGTGAATAGATAAACAAACAAAGCAGCCAGGACATCACCCATAAGCTGCACTGTATCACACACTAGTGTTGAAATTTTCCTGACTGAAACGTATTTAGGCACCCTTGACAACCATAAAGCTGCCTTGTTCCTCGTATGTGTATAATTTAAATCTGGGATTTCCAATTTAGATCCACGAGGGCTGCATATGTGCCAGAGATTCAGGAAAACAGCAGATTGTGTACAAACTCCATTCAGATGTGTTGTTAGTAAATTCATTTTCTGCAAATATCCTGAAAAACTGACATGGATCCAGCCCTACTATACTGACTCAGATCCCCTTTCTATTTTAAGTGATTCATAGAGAATAGTTTGCTGTGAGACACTTGATAAAAGAGTCTCCTCTGTATCTTCTGGATCTATGCTACATATTGTAGATCATTACTGAATGACTCCAATATGGTGTGAACTAGATTGTGGTGTGACACTAAAGTGTCCCTGTGGTGTTCACAGGTATGCAGTTTGTGCTAGACCTACCATATTGCTTCTGATAAGTCTCCATTGTTGCATCTTTTTCTTTTCTGTGACATGTACACCAACATTTTGTGTTATTTATGTAGCCTTCATGGTCTTGTATTTACAGCTCATGCTTAAGTATTACAAGTTAGCTGGGAAATCATTCAAGACAATCTTTTTATTTTTATTTTCTTCCTTTGCAAAAGTATTGAATGTTTACTAGACAATAACTGTTGATCCTCCCAACTCTGTTCAGTTATTAGGCATCAGTGGCATTGCACTCTCTGAGCAGCATAACTGGCATGTAGCACAATGCAGACTCTGGAAGGAGACCACCATGAATTATGTACAAAAGGCACAGGTGACAACTCCAAACACGAAGAAACACTTGCCACAGACAAGAAACCCTTACACTGAATCATTTGTTAATTTGATCAATGGTTACAAGTTGGGCTTAAAAGCCACTCATTTTTGGGGACAGACACTTATTTCTCCATATTTTACTTTAATCCTGAGCATCACATAATTTTGTTAACATGATAAAACTGTTTAATTACAATTTGCCTCTCCCATTTCCCACTCACCAGAAGTATTGATTCAGTTTTGTAATTACAGAGCTTACATCTTAGATTTGTGAATGGCTACTCTAGACCAGGATGATCTCAATTTTTTTATTAGGAAAGAGTATGAAGTTCATTTGAGTACTTTTTGTCGAACTAAGCTATGTATAAGTTCCTTTAGGTAAGATCAGGCATTCAGGGAATTAAGATTCCATCATAAAATTTGCATATCTAGTTTTGGCCAGCTTGATAGTATCTGCAGTGCAACTTAACAGCAATTTATGTGATTTGATTGTCAATTTGAGGGCCAGACTTTGTTTCTCCAGATGGCGCTGTAGGAAAATGCTTCTTTTGGCATGGTCACCCCCGCACACACTTTTTGTGTTCTAGTGTGATTTTGACTGTTAGTGCACTTGGTTCCTGCAGTGCCAGATCTAATCTCCCAAAACTGTAAGTCCCTAGTAAATGGTAGCCCTGGTATCTAGGGCTTGAGGTACTAAGGGAAGGCCCCTGAGGGCTACAGCACAAATTGTGCAGCCCTCAGTGACACCTCCCCCACCCCCCCACCCCTCCACCCTCCTCCCCTCCAACCCCCTCCCCCCACCTCCACTCCCCTCCCCCCATTACTTGCACACAGTGGTGCTTTCTCAGACTGTGTGTAATGGTGCAGAACTAAATTTCAAAACATTTCAAACACGACATGGCACACAGCCAGTGTGCCATGCCCCCTAAACACTGCAGCAATATATGTAAGTCACCCCTCTAGCAGGCCTTACAGCCCTAATGCAGGGTGCATTACATTACATGTGAGGGCATATCTGCATGAGCAGATATGCCCCTGGTATGTCTTTGTCGATTGTCGGACATAGTAAGTTTCCAAGGAAGCCATTTTAAATAATATGGACACCGGTCATTACGAGGTCCCCAGCTAAATGATGGCTTCTCTGTATCCTGGGATGTTTAGTATCAAACATCTCAGAATATTAAACCCTTACTGACTCCGGTGATGGATTTATGAAAAACTGCACACAGAGGACACTTTAGAGGTTCCCAGCTGAAAACCTACCAACTCTCAGCATGGACACAGCCTGGTCAAAACTAGTGCAGCCACCTTAGACAGAGTTCTGCCCCCGAGGTGAGAGCCAACGCTCTTGAGGGCTCAGAATGAAGACCTGCTCTGGACAGGGGTGCTAACACTTTGTCCAGGCAGGATGGGCATTCCAGGACAAGGGAGCTTCAAAGTCCTTGATGCCTTTGTAATGCAACCCAGGCCTCTGCAAACGGTGGAGAAGTCCATCCCCCAGTTGCTGACCCTACGTTTGGCGGCAGGACTTGTGGGACAATTGGGCAGATTAGGAGGTGTGCCTACTTCATGACAGTCCCACATCTTAGGTCGATGAGCTGAAGTGGACACCACCTTTTAAATTCCTGCATCTTGTTTGGAAGGAATTCAGGCCACTAGGTTTCGGGCTATGCCCAATTCCCCAAGGAAGTGGTCATAAAAAGGGTGTAATCACCCTAAAGGTGAGTAGCTGTCACCTGGCACTCCCTGTAACACCCCTAAATTCATTATTTAGGTGGCACTTCTGGACAGTAGAAGGCAGATGCCTGATGATCTAAGAAGAGTTGGACACTACAGAGTCGCATCAGCAGAGAAAACTGCATATACTAACTGGCTTGGGCCAGCCCTACTGGCCTCTCTCTATCCTTTGACTATCCTGTGCTAAAAGACGACTTGCTTGCAGCCCTGCGACCTCCAAAGCTTTGAGAGGACTGCCTGCCTTCAACAAAGTTCAAGATTTTCTGAAAACAGTGGACCTGCCAAGTAGAAACCAACTTTAAAAGAAAAGGAACTCTGGCCTGAGGGACCGCAAACCTGCCTCCTGACCCACCTCTGCACCAGTCGCCTATGGCTCAAGTCCAAGTGGCCCACCAGTCTAGCGAAGGTTCTCTAGCGATTCTGAGTCCAAGTCCACCGTAGGCTGACTCCCGACGGACTCTGTCTCAAAGCCTGCAGCTGTAAACCGAAGACTTCCCCTGACCGCAACCTGCCCAGTGAGCTAGTCCCGACGCCAAAGGACACCCCTGCACCCGGAGCCCCTGGGCCTTGGGGAGCTGGACTGTCTGTGCCCCTACATCCCCTAGCATCAGAACTTACCTGGCCAGCTGTGGGTTTTCTTCGTTCAGCCTCCTGGCCCAAGACTGCAGCCTTTTTCTAAAAATGATCTCCCCCCATTGATTTGCATTTGGTGCCCGACAATGTGCCGGCACTCTGCACCCATCCGACCCTGTGCTGCTGAGGGTCTAAGTTCGGTGCTGCCTTGTGCCCCCCTACCCCTCCCCCCAACCCAACCAACCTGTGTGCTTGCCTCAAGCCCAGGAGATCGACCCCGACACTGCTACACTCACCAGTGAGCAGTGAATCTTCGGTTACCCCCAGTCTCCATTGGTTAATTGGGTGCCCGATGTGGTGTTGGCACACTGCATCTGGCCGCCCCTGTGATGCTGAGGGAGTAAGTTTGGGGCTGCCTTCTGCCCCCAAGGCCTCCTCCCCTTCTCTGTGCTCACCTCAGCCCCTGGAGATCGACAGCGTACACCGCTTTATTCCCCCGTGAGCAGCGCATCGTCATTAACCCCCCAGCCTCCATTGGTTAACATTGGGCACCCGACTCCGAATTTGGGCTCTGCACCCGGCCGCTGTGGGCGCACTCTTGGTACTGATTTGAACCTTGTCTGGTGTTGACCTAAAACCCCAAACTTTTACTTATCTGCAAAACTGCATTTTTGCTTTCCTCCCATAGGTTAACATCTCCTGACCTATTTTGTCCAGGTAACACACTCCCCGCGTGCACAGCACCACCAAGCCATGCCCATGTCTGCCCCTCCCCTCCACTCCCCTCCCCGCCCTCGCTGCTTCTAGGGATCGAGGCCCTCCGGGACCCGATCCGCTAGAGTGTCTATCTGGTCCCTCGGTCTTCCTCTGCTCTCTCTGCCTCTCTACTCTTCTGCCTTTTTTACAGCCTCTACTCTTGGCCTGTTTTCTGCTTCTTTCTTTTTGCCGCTCTCGCTGCCTTTTGCTCTTTGCCGCTCTCGCTGCCTTTTGCTCTTTTCCACTTTTCCAGCCTTTTGCTCTTTTCCACTTTTCCAGCCTTTTGCTCTTTTCCATCTTTTTCCAGCCCTTTGCTCTTTTCCATCTTTTTCAGCCTTTTGCTCTTTTCCTTTTTTTTTCAGCCTTTTACTCTTTTTCTGACTTTTGTATAATCTCTGGCCTTTTGCCCTCTTTTCATTTTTGCGCCTTTTTCCTGCTCCTTTCCCCGCTCCTCCCGCCTCCCAGCTGCTCCTCCCTCCCTCCTCCCTTCTTAATGGCGGTCGCTGCGTGCTAAGGTGAGTGTCTCCTGACCTATTTTGGCCAGGTAACACACTCCCGAGCGCACAGCACCACCAAGCAGTGCCCGTGTCTCCCCCTCCCCGCCCTCGCTGATTCTAGGGATCGAGGCCCTCTGGGACCCGATCCGCTAGAGTGTCTATCTGGTCCCTCGGTCTTCCTCTGCTCCCTCTGCCTCTCTATTCTTCTGCCTTTTTTACAGCCTCTACTCTTGGCCTGCTTCTTTCTTTTTGCCACTTTCTTTGCCTTTTGCTCTTTGCCGCTCTCGCTCCCTTTTGCTCTTTGCCGCTTTCGCTGCCTTTCTGCTCTTTTCCACTTTTCCAGCCTTTTGCTCTTTTCCATCTTTTTCCAACACTTTGCTCTTTTCCACTTTTTCAGCCTTTTGCTCTTTTCCTTTTTTTCAGCCTTTTACTCTTTTTCTGACTCCTTTCTATAATCTCGGGCCTTTTGCCCTCTTTGCATTTTTGCACCTTTTTCCAGCTCCTTTCCCTGCTCCCCGTGCCCCAATTCACCCGCTCCTCCCGCCTCCCAGCTGCTCCTCCCTCCCCCCTCCCTTCTTAATGGCGGTCGCTGTGCGACCGCAATGCTGGCGTGCCAGAGGCAAGCCCGTCTGCGCCTGGACTGCGCCCAGTGCCAGAAACCCTGGACCTCGCAACAGCCACAGCTCCAACATCCGCTACGATGCTGACACTCTCCGCGCACTCAATACTGGCCGTCACACCACCTGCTTCCAGGCCACCCCAAAGAACACACACGGACATTTCTCCTGCCACAACTGCAGTTTCACCTGCACCAGAGCCCACAAACCTCCCAGGACCAAGACCAACCACCTCCGCTGCATACTCCTCAACACCCGCTCCGCACGCAAGAACGCCATCGAGCTCTGGGACCTGCTCGACACCACCTCCCCAGATGTAGCCTTCCTCACCCAAACCTGGTGGAATTACTCCTCAGCACCTGACATCGCCATAGCCATTCCTGACGGATACAAGGTCTCTCGCAGAGACCGCACCAACAGAACCGGAGGAGGCATAGCCATCATCCACAAAGCCACCCTCTAAGTCAAGACCCTCCTGGACGACTCCATCACCTCCGCCGAACTCCTGCCCTTTCAAATCCACACCGACCCAAACAACACCCTCAGAGGAATGCTCTTCTATCGACCCCCAGGACCCACACACTCGCCTCCACGGACTACATCCTCCTCAGGGACCTGAACTTTCACCTTGAAAACAACAACGACATCAACTCCACCACCCTGATCGACAACTTCACCAACCTCGGCTTCAGACAGCTCGTCAACGTACCCACCCACACAGCCGGTCACACTCTAGACCCCATCTTCTCCACAAGCGACCACATCACCTTCAATCACACCACCGAACTCTACTGGACTGACCACCACTGCGTCCACTTCACCTTCAAGAAACAAACTGAACACCACTGCACCGAGCAACCCCCCTGCCGACGCTGGGGCAAAGTCACCGAAGATCAGCTAACCAACGCCCTAGCCCAGAAACCACCACCCAGCCCCACCGATCCTGACAGCGCTGGCCACAACCTCAAGATATGGATCGACGACTGCACCAACCTCCTTGCACCACTCAAGAAACCCTCCAACAACCACCTCAACAAAAAATCCCCCTGGTTTACCAGCGACCTCCAGGCCTCCAAACTCAACTGCCGTAAGCTCAAGCAAAGTGGCTCCTCGAATGCACAACAAACAACCACACAGCACTCAAGGACGCCTCACGCAGCCATCACCAACTCATCAGGCAAGCAAAAAGATCCTCCTTCAAAACTCGCCTAGAAAACAACGCTCACGACTGCAAAGAACTTTTTAACATTGTAAAAGAGCTCTCCAGCCCTAGCGCCTAAGAACCCCCCTCCTAAGAACTATGCAACACCCTAGCCACCGCCTTCCACTGAAAAGTCACAGACATCCACAACAGCTTCGACACCCTCCGCACCACGCACACACCAACTCCGCTCCCCACGAACTCCAGCCGCCTGACCTCCTGGACCACCATTGACGACGATGAAACTTGCAAGACCATGAATTCCATCCACTCCGGATCACCGTCAGACCCCTGCCCACACCACGTCTTCAACAAGGCAAACGCAGCCATCGCACCACACCTACGGAAGGCCATCAACATCTCCTTCGAAACAGCAAGATTCCCAGAAAGCTGGAAACACGCCGAACTCAACGCCCTACTCAAAAAACCAAAGGCGGACCCCAGAGACCCGAAGAACTTCCGGCCAATCGCTCTGCTCCCATTCCCGGCAAAGGTCATTGAGAAAAATGTAAATGCTCAGCTCACCCGCTACCTCGAAGACAACAACATCCTCGAGCCCCCCGCCCCCCAGTCCGGCTTCAGACGTAACCACAGCACCAAGACCGCCCTCCTCGCCGCCACAGACGACATCCGAAACCACCTCGACAATGGAGAAACATCAGCCCTCATCCTCCTAGACCTGTCAGCCGCCTTCGACACTGTCTGCCACCACACTCTGAAAACCCGCCTCCTCGAAGCAGGGATCCAAGACCAAGCCCTCGACTGGACCACATCCTTCCTCTCCGGCAGAACCCAGAGAGTCCACCTCCCCCCGTTCCAATCCAAAGCCTTCAACATCATCTGCGGCGTACCCCAGGGCTCATCCCTCAGCCCGACGCTGTTCAACATCTACATGGCCCCCCTCGCACAAGTGGCCTGCCAACACAACCTCAACCTCATCTCCTACGCCGACGACACCCAACTCATCCTCTCCCTCACCAAGGACCCACACACCGCCAAAACCAACCTCCACGAAGGCCTGAAAGCCGTCGCCGACTGGATGAAATGCAGCCGGCTGAAACGAAACTCGGACAAGACAGAGGTTCTCATCCTTGGACCCCGCCCCCTCTGTCTGGGACAACTCGTGGTGGCCAGCCATGCTAGGCACCCAACCAACACCGACCTACCACGCACCAAACCTCGGCTTCATCCTCAACTCTTCCCTCTCCAT
The DNA here is from genome assembly GCF_031143425.1 of Pleurodeles waltl. Lineage (NCBI taxonomy): Eukaryota > Metazoa > Chordata > Amphibia > Caudata > Salamandridae > Pleurodeles > Pleurodeles waltl. The sequence continues at coordinate 1,640,431,703 of NC_090445.1, forward strand.
GTCAAAACAAGTCAACGCCGTCTCCTCCTCCTGCTACTACACCCTCCCCATGCTACGCAGACTCTACAAATGGATCCCAACCGAAACAAGAAAAACAGTAACTCAGGCCCTTGTAAGCAGCAGGCTTGACTACGGCAACGCTCTCTACGCAGGCATCCCGTCCAAACATCTGCATCGCCTCCAACGCATCCAAAACGGCTCCGCCCGACTCATCCTCAACATCCCTCGCCACAGCCACATCACCCCCCCCCCCACACCTAAGAGACCTACACTGGCTCCCCGTCGACAAGAGGATCACCTTTAAGCTCCTCACCCACGCGCAAAAAGCACTTCACACCACCGGCACCGGACCAACCTACCTGAACAGCAGACTCCGCTTTTACACACACCCCCCCGACAACTCCGCTCTGCCAACCTCGCCTCCATCCCCCGCATCTGGCGCAGATCCTCCGGCGGTAGATCTTTCTCCTACCTTGCCGCCAAAACCTGGAACTCCCTCCCCTCTGGCCTGAGACAGACCCAGGACCTGCTCACCTTCAGAAGACACCTCAAGACCTGGCTCTTCGAGCAGTAGCAGCACCTCCAACTCCCCCAGCGCCATGAAACCCTCACGGGTAATTAGTGCGCTTTAGAAATATTCTGATTGATTGATTGATTGATTGACTGAACATTGCTGACCTGAAAAATTGCACTGTGTTGATTTTTGAAACAGGAAAGTATTTATGCTTGTAACTCGACTTACCTGATTACGAAGTTGTTGGGTTTGAAACATATATAAAAAGGAATGTTATTTTTCTAAATTGGTCTCAGATTTATTCTTTGTGTGTGTCTCATTTATTGCCTATGTGAATACAACAAATGCTTAGCACTACCCTCTGATAAGTCTAACTGCTCTCCCACAAGTAGAGAATTAGTCCAATCTACGTTTGCCTCTGCAATACCATTTGGGGATCCACTGTACTCTCTGCATAGTGTACTTCATTTTAGTGCACTATATAGAGAGCCAGCTTCCTACAGGCGCCAACACCCAAATCCTGGTTTGCATCTGATAGATACCCAGACCCTGGATGCTGGTTTGATCGCTATCGTCTCTAATTCTAATAGAACTGATAACATATTTCAGACGACCTTTTTTTTTTTTTTTTCTCTTTTTTTTTGCATTGGTTACAAGATGATAGTATTTCAAGGTGTTGACTTTACATACTGAATACCATCTAAGTAGGTCAAATTCAAAGCATAGTTGTGCTCTTGATGTGTGCTTTAGTAGATTTACAAGCGTTTTAAAAGTGCTGGGTTGTGCCATATCTAGTTGCAGAATAACCAGGAAAAGAGTACGGGGCTAATACACACCCCTCTTTGAGGTCTCTATCAGTGTTTGTTTTGAGACGGCATGGCCGCACCAATTCGGTTTCTTACCCAAATGTTGGAATATTGCAAAATAATGGTGTAGAGTACAAGGTGCAGAATTCCCAAAACTGATAAGTTGATTTTTTTCCCCATACAATCTACCGATCTGCGTTGTCAGTGGCAGCTGAGTAATCGATAGTACAGGTGACTAGGGGACCACCTTTCAGTGTGATTGGTTGATGAGCCAAGAATGATAGGATGTTGTCCGTGGTGCTGCCATTAGGTTTGAAGCCAGATGGAAAAAAGTAATAATTTGCCTACTCTCTATCCATGTCTTTAATTCCTGTGGTAGGGTCCTCTCATAAGCTTTGCCTTCCATGTGTATTAGGGGTATTAGACGGTAGCAGGCTAGATCTGATCTATTGCCTTTTTTATTGGGGCATAAGATGGAGCATGGCAGGATTCTGTAACAGTGGATGGCTGGAAGAATGCTTTGTACAAAGGGCTAACTAGGTCTCCCGGTACTGTATATCAGCTTTGAACCGTGAACCTGGCTCCAGGACGCTGCCTGCCCTGAACCATTTTAGTACATATTGGATGCTTTTTGTGTGGACTATGCACCACAGATTGATGCTTTTTCCTATGTGTGTGTGTTGGGAGCGGGAGGGGTGTACCGTGTAAACTTACCTAAGCTGAACGTGTAACTTAGGATGAATGTGTATGTGAGAGCAAGAAGCTTCCCCCTTTCAAAAGAATACTCCTGCCCTGTGGGTTTCCGTGATGACTCCTGGATTTAGGGAGAAACCTTTTTTTTTTTTGTATATATAACTCTGCTCTGGGCGCAGTCCCAATTCTTTCTTTCTGTGCTGTCTGGAGGTTGCCATCAAACTTTTCAGGTTTAACAGGTTCCTCTAAAAACGTTTATGAAAGCTTTCTGCAGTCCCTGGTTTAGGTTATCACAGCAACAATGCAAGTGAGGTGGCCCTCAGGAACAGAGTATGCCTCCCCACGTTCACCCCCAGGATTCCATAGCCTCTGTGAGTACATGCTCTACCAAACTGAGCCTGGCTACAGAAAGAAAATACCAAGCCACACGGGGGGCGTTGTTTTGGGTGGTGAGGGCAGCAACACTGTCCTAAGTAGTGGTAATAAAAAGAAAATTGTCGGTTGAGACCATCGCCTATAAAACTATATATATACACACACATACACACACACATACACATACACACACACACACACACACACACACACACACACTCTCTCTCTCTCTCTCTCTCTCTCTCTCTCTCTCTCTCTCTCTCTCTCTCTCTCTCTCTCTCTCTCTTTCTCTCTCTCTCTCTCTCTTTTTTCCATAAGAGACGTACATTTAAACAATATGAAACATTCAATGCCATTAATTAGAACACTGGAATGTTGGCAGCTCCACTGAAAACAATGGAGTGCTCCGGGCTTTTACTGAACGGTAAAAGCTCACAGCACCAACATTCCAATCTTCTTTGTTTACAGCAGCAGCTTTCGTACATCTAGATAGATTTAATTATCATGGATTCTAACCAATGAGATTTGGCTGACCTAATTGGAGTTTCTTTGGGATTCATTCTATTTTTGGGGTTCCTCTCAGAAACCACTTTCTGGTTTCTCACTACCAATGGAGCCCTTTTGCCCATGATACAGCGCTTGACTACCTGACAGTAATGTATTCGCTCCTTTTTTTGCTTTCCCTTAAGGCTTCTCTCCCTTCTCACTTTCTGGTTCTTTTGTTGATTGCTGCCCTTTCATCCCCAGTACTTGTGACTTTCTGTTAATTACCCACCTTCTTTTCAACCTGCCATCTACAGAACTAGACTCAATAGTTTTCACCATATTAGCAGAGTACCGCTTACAGGGGTTTCACACTTTTCTGTCTTTTCATGTGCTTTCTTTGCCTATAGTAGCACAGATGGCAATTATAAGCATGTGAATTGTATCTTCTTTTTACCAACCTTCAAACATAAATGGACAAGGGCTCCACCCCCTCTCTCTCTTACATTTTTTTCATCAACAACCCCTTCCTTCGGGTACTGTATTGGCCTAAGGCACCCATACACAAATTGATCAAATTCAAATTCTGAGTAAATTTTTTTTTAGGAAGCTTCTCTGATTTTTCACATGGTCATTTACCGGTTCTGTTACTTCAAACATTTCATGCAGATTTTTTCATTAAGAGCAGAACATCCAGAATGGGCAAGGGACCAGAAACAGAAGTCTTTCAATTCGAAGGTTAGAGGATACTCTCTTGGTGAGCTGTTCTAGATATTTTCACATTTCCAGGAACCTGTTGACATTACCAGTTAACTTAAGAAGGGAGTCACTCATAAAGACTGCCCTACGCTCACTTCAAAGAGTGTGAGCGCTTTCGCTCTGCAGATGACTGAAGCTCATCTGGGGTAGTTTGGGCTGAAAAAAAAACAACACCGAGGCAGATAACTGAAGTTCCACAAAAACACCTGAAACTTGCCAACCATCCTGAGGATCTTCCAAAAGCCCTTTGGATAGCAAAGTCAACTGTGATGATGAAGAAATGTCAGTGGCCTGCAAGATAGAGGAAGTAAGCGACTCACACATGTTTTAGTGTTTGCCCAGAGAATCCTTTATAGCGGGTCATAAAGATACAACTGGTGTGCAAGGTTGAAGGGTGAGAGCGGAAGGAGCTTTGTTCTGGTGAACATCGATGGCACTGCAAGAGCTCTGGAAGCTCTGTGAACCCTTATCTCTTTGCCCCCCTGGACAAACATGCTGTTCCATTTGTAATGGTACCTAATCTCCCATTTTCGCTGGGCCCCATGCACCTTTGAAGGCTTGTTTTTGAGCAGGGATTTATGGGCGAGTTTCTCCACCAACAAAACAACACAATAATGTGAACTCCTTAGTTCCCCTTCTGGCAAAGTCAGTTGTGTTATGTTGCAAAATCACCATCATACAAAAGACAAAGATATGCTTTAAAAATAAAAAATAAATGTGCCCTAAAGCACGTAACTTCTCCTGGACCTCTGCCTCAACCCTTTAGCCGCTCAATCCAACGGTGTCTCGTCATGAAAGAACCAAACTACCACTGCCCTTTCCTGACCACATCCAGTTGCAGGCTTCCTTGTGATTCGACCGGTTTAACTATTGCCTAAGGGTCAGCAGACACAGTGGCCCCACATCCTGCCATTCGCCTGCACCGCAGCTACCCAAGGGGTGGCTCGAGGTAAAGCGACAAATGCCTCTAACCCAAGCATAAAGCAAGGAAGCCACTGCAAGCCACCCACAAGCATGCGGTCAAAAGTAAATATGGGGCAATGCAGTGCTTAATTTGAGGTGGTGGTTTCCAGTGCGGGGCGCCAGCACTTATTTTTGAGGGATGGCACTTATTTTTCTGCCTCAGGCATTTATTGCAAGCAAAAGACACATATGGGAAAGGAGGAGAAAGAGCAAAATGAAAAAGCCTTACAAAGGGAGAAATCAGAAGGTTGCAAGAGTGAGCTGAAGGGGCAGGGAGTGGCTGTAAATTAATTGAAGAGGCCCAAGATAGCTTTGAGATTACACTGCCTCAGTATTCAGTGCTCACACACAGGGGCGCAGGAGACAGTAAATTTCAGGGGGGAGGAGGGCGGGGAGGTGCAGGGACAGCCTTGGGGAATTTTCATTGACCCTATACAAGGTGCCCGTTGTCTAACAGCTGATAAATGTATAGAGTTGCGTAGCTCTGAGGTGCAATAGCAGGAAAAGAGGATATGTAATCACAGTTTGTAAGTGTGCTTTATTGTTAATTACATTCTGGAAAACGATTAGAAAATATGTGAAAAAAAAATATGATTTTTGCTTCTTTATGGACTGATCAACAAGGATGGGAGAGAAAAAAGTAAGAATAAACAATATTTTGCGATATTCATAAACCTCAAAATGCAACTGGGTTAATCAGAAGCCATTCTTTCTGCTGCAAGCAGTTTGAATAAAATCCTGAACTTAAATTTGAAAAAAACAAATATTTTCTAGGGCAAATTCTTTTGCTGTTGTCTGTATGTCAAATGATTCTATCATCTCTTTATATATGTTGCATATGGCATGATTCCGTCTTTTCTGGAACATAATTTACTTAAGTTTTCAGTCGGTGAAGCCCAATTATGTTTATCCAGCCTCAAAGTATGACAGCTAGTTCTGGCTTTGAAGAGTACCTAAACATACTTGATAATATAGGTAACTGAGGTGAAGGTAGCAAATTGTCAATTTCTTGGTATTGAGCAAAGGTATCTTGTGTGTGTCTCTGTGTCCATTTTTGAGGTTTCAGTCCATACTGTAATTCTCTACAATAAGCCGTCAGTCTTTTAAAAGACAAAGCTGTAATCACTCATTTAATGTTATTTGTCTGATGAATGTATCATGCTGTAAGGAAGTCACCACCCCTCTATTTATTACCCTGGCTGCCCACAGTTGCTACCCTTCAAGAGTGAGTTGTATAAAGGCTTAGTAAATTGGAATTTAAGAGTACTGTAGGCCATGGGACACCAATAAGTATCTGTTGTACTTGGCCCTCTATGAAGGGTCACTTCCAAACTTGTTGCTTTCGCCTCTCCTGTTTTCCAAACCTGTTTTTGTTGGATTTTAGGACTCTGAGCACTTTACCACTGCTAACCAATGGTAAAGTGATAGTGCTCTCTTCTTTGCACATGGTAAAATAGGCTCACATCTGATTGGCTCAGTTTATTTACTTATAAGTCCCAAGTAAAGTGGTACTACATGTCCCCAGGACCTTTAAATTAAATGCCGCTAGTGGGCCTGCAGCAGTTATTGTGCCACCCACTTAGGTAGCCCTTTCAAACATGCCTCACGCCATCAACTGCAGATTATAGTGTAGTTTTCAACTGCCATTTCAACCTGGCAAAATAAACCTTGATTTCTAATTCACATGTCACCCCTAGAATAGGCCCTAAACAGCCCATAGGGCTGGGTGGAGCATATTTAAAATGTTGGCCATGTGGTTTTAAGTTTTACACATGCTGATAGTGAAAGCGTCTGAAATTCATTTTTCACTACTGCAACACCTGCCTCTCCCATAGGTTAACAGTGGGTTACCTTATTACATTTAAAAAGGGATAATGTCAATTGGGAACAGGTAGGAAGTTCGAGTTTGGCGTCGAAAGAATTGTAATTCAAACCCCTTTTTAATGTTAAGTTGGATTTTTAAACTGCAATTCTGAAAATACCACTCCTAGAAAGTTGAAGTGTTCTGGTTCTAACCATGTGGTGCCTGCAGCCTGTTCCCTGGGTCACACGGCTGGATGTAGTTGGTAGATGGCCTTTGAGTATTTCTCCCAGACAGTAAGACAAGGGTGTTGGCAGAATGGGATGGACCGAGCTGTTCCCTGGCCCAATCACATTTAGAATGGTTTGCCTCAGCAGACTCACAAAGAACTTGACACCAGTCTAGTGTCACCCCAGATCCCTTGGAATCTGGGAGGGAAAGGAAGAAAATTCCAGAACTAGATGTGGGGGAAGTCTAGAAGGTTCTCCCACTTCAAAAGGAGGGCACCAGCTATAAATATTGGACCCTCAAATCAACTCTACAATACACTCCTGGAACTGTGGAAGACTATAGAAGGACTGCCTTGTAATCCATGGTATGCCTTGTTTCTCACAGGACTGGGCTGCCGCTTGAGGCCTGCCTTGTTCTTAAGAAGACTGCTCTGCTGATTGGGGCCTGCCCTGTTTCTTGAAAGAGAGAGGACCATCTCTTTGAACTGAGGACTACCTGAGTGACTCCAATGGTAAGGTGGCCGCCCTCCTTTTATGGGCTCCAGGGCTCCAGGCTCAAGGGCCTCATTGCACCTGCCCAGCTGACCTGCTCCAACTAGCCTTTTCTGGACTTGCAGCCGAACCTGCCTGAGGCCTGCTGATTTCTGCTGGAATGAGTTCCTGATCCCCAAGAGGTGCCCACCTCAAGTCTTGGACCCCTGGCTGGCATTAGTTGAGCTCCTGTGAAATCCTGATTCATTGAACTCTGCGCTTTTGACTTTGAGGAGGTAACCTTTTTTTAGTGGGACTAACCTGATCCATGTTTCCGGCCCACACTCCGCTGCGTTGAATCTGAATGTATGACTTTGTTTCGGTCTACCGACCAGATAGCCATAAGCTGAGCTTTCTGATTTTTGGTGCTATTTTTACTTAGACCTTTAAAATTGCATATACTTCAGTGCTACCCGATTGGAATTTTGTCTCATTTTATTTATTACATTTTACTCTGTTTTATAAACAGGTGTGGGTTTTTTTGTATTGTGTTTTCACTTTACTACAGTTTGAGTGCTGCATAAATACTTAACACAGTGCCTCTGAATTAAGCCTGATTGCTTTTGCGCCAAGCTACCAGAGAATTAAGCACAGGTTAATTTAGTGACTTCTGCGGTTCACCCTGACCAAGGTTGTGTTTGTTGCTTGAGAAAGATTTTCACCCCACTCAATCAAAAACCCAATTTCTTACAGTATCCACCATTCAATAACCATCTACTAACTCAGGCCTCTAAAAGAGGCTTGTCAAAGAATTAAAAGCACTCACAAACAATGCTATTAAAAGAATCCTTGACCAGACCTCCAGTTGGTAATTCACTAGCATTAGCAAACAGCACCACTCCATTAAACATGGTTCTATGTGTATGTTTTAGCAATGAACTATAAGATTTATAATCCCAGTTCTCCTTTTTAAATAAAAGTATGATGTAATAAGCACTACATTAAAGTGTGCACAATCCTCCCAACAGCAGCATTTGTCCACAAGGGCAGTCTCTGGGCATTTTCATCAAAACATCCAACACCGTAACTATAGTGGTGTGGAACCAAGAAAAATAATTATTCTCAGCCTCCCCACTAACAAATTGTGTACTCATGGTCAATAATATTTCCAGCATGTAACTTTGCTGCCATTTGCTTAACCTTTGCACAGGAGGTGCAGTGAGGATACTACCACAGGCAGCTGAACTGTATTGCTTGCTCTCCAGTGGCTGCAAGGTGGAGATCCTGGCACTTTATGTACTCAATGCAGCACAAAATATAAAACAATTAAAAAACTTTGAACTTTTCTGTACAATTAGTGCAGATGGATGCCATGAGTTTAGAGTGATCACAAACTAAAAAGCTGAAGATGTATACAAACGTGATATGAAATATGCCTTCTGAATTAGATGCTCACAAAATGAGATGCACAGTGTGTGTGTATTGGAGATAGATACTTTACAAATGTGAAAAGCCTGATGTGAAAGAAAGAGATACATAAAACTTAGTATGTGAGGTGGAAAACACATAACACTTGCTGTCTGAGACCCAGTGTACATTATCTTGTGAGATCCTTTAAAACAATGAGAAATGTGGCACCTGCTTGTGAGATGCTCACAGAAATTCAGTATAGTAAATATGTCAGATGAGATGAGTGTGGGTGATGCTTGGTTCATAAGCAAATCTAAGGTCTTCTTTGGAGTCAGTACAGGCTTTAATTCATAGAATCATTTGAAGCTTCATGGTGTCAAAGAGTTATTCTTTTTTTGAAAGGCTCTCTAAGATTATTACCAGTCCAGGAAAGTTGTGCACTAGGTACAATCCGAATGTGTTGTGCTAAAAAAAAAATTGAAAGCACTGTGAGCAAATAAACATTGAGCGGCAAATTTGTAACTTTTGATACAACATAGCACAGTAACCAACGTTGCTTTCCTGCATCAATTGGAGAGGTTAGACCTGCACCATCTCTTCTAAGATATAACACCAGTTTTGTCTCTCCCTCTGCTGGTGCACATTTGTCTTCCTTGCCCCAGTGCACACAACCATGCCCTTTGGTGCATGGGAGTGTGTGTTTGAAGTTAAGTATAGGTTTTTGTAGTGGAAGGGTACCCTTCTGTACACAAACTATGCTTTAACACTTTAATATTTTGACCACTGTGTGTTTTCTGTAACATACTGTACATGTATAAAGTTTAAAAAGTTTAGAGAAAATAAAACTTTACTCATTCTTTATGCCTGCCTCGAGGAGGTGTACATTTTTAGCACAAGGGCCCATCTACCTTTTTTTTATTTATTTTAAGTACACAAGGCTTTGCATCAAAAACCATGGATGGTTGTATGGCAATTAAAGGTGGGCAAGCCTGCTTGAGATACTGCTAGGACCTCGAGCCCATAATGAGCTGAGCATTGGCTTCTGTCTGCCACCCTCCCTTTACCCAGGTTGTGGCATTATGGTCAGAGCTGCTGACTGGGGAACTAGGTTCAAGTCTCACATCAGCTCAACATCCTGTGATTCGGGGCCAATCATTTAATCTCCCCATGGCATGAAAAATGCATGTGATCTTCTATAATGTAACTGGTGCTTACATAAAGCGCTTCAAAACCTTTGGGTTGTTTGTGCTATAATTCGGAAACTGCAGAAAAATGCACTGAGAGGTCAAAATAGAGCCTTAACATAAGGATGAACACATAGATACCCATTTAATAAATTGAATTCATCACAGCTTCCCTGCTTAAATTGTGTGATTTTACGCAAATAATCCACCAAAACTCTCTTTCCTTCATTACAGCCAATGAGAGCACATTCAATTATGTGAGTTCAGACTACCAGTGGTAGAATACTATCACTTGTAACAAGTAGTTCCTGATAGAGTGCTATAATGCTCCCTGTTATTGTTGAAGCGTTGACATCTTAAAGAAATACACAATTGTGAAGAGACGTTATCCTATTTTATGTGATGTTTTTTGTATAATTTACATAGAATATATTTTCAGGGCTTGGCTCATGCACAGGCTCTATGATGCGAGCTAGACCCTTGGCTCGGCTCTCGCTGTTAATTTGTTGGCTCACCCCCTCTAAATTAACCAACTGTGGTTTACTCTCAGAACACCGGATTGCCCACAGATCAGGGAGGACCAAATTATGTGACAATACTGACTAAATTATGCTGCAGTAAAAAGCAAATTGTGCTGCATAGTCTGACATTTTTTGTGATGGTATTACTTCATTATACTACCAATTTTAGAATCCTAATACTGTTTGGGCAAAGGTATCACCTCATTAGTACAGGTTTAACGCCCAAATGTTGCATATATATTGTATGGGGTGATCAGAGTTGTGCTCCTGCCATGTGGTTTTTCTGCTCTTATGCATGATTTGAGGATAAAAGGGATGAGAGATAGGCTGCTCTTGACTGATTCTAATGTATGGATGAAAGAGTGTGAATGCCTTGTGGCCTATGTTTGGAATATTGTGGTATAAGATGAAGGATACCAACCTTCAGAGGTGCACACCCAGTGCTTCATGCAATTAAAAGGCCCAAAAATTCCCCTCAAAGCATCTTCCGTAGAAGGAAAATGCAACATACACTTTACAGTGCAACAGGGCCTATTCCACTCATAATACCCCTTGGTAAATGCAACAATTACCTTGAAGGAGAAGAGAGGATGAACATAGAGGGCTGGGCCATTAAATAAAATCTGCTATAGAACCTGATGACAGAATAAAACTTTTTCATTAAAGATTCTGATTAAATAGTTTATATGCTATGAATGATTTTAAGGTGCTAAGAAAAAAAAAAAAAAGGCATTAACTTTTATATTCTTTCAAATATTTATGTTACAGCTCCTTGTGACTCACAGGTAATAGGAAAGCGCTATAGAAATACCAAAATAATAATACATTGTAACTGTCTTGCTCATTTGTATTTTAAAGGGAACTTGATACCCTCTCCCTTGTAGAAGATTAGTGTGTGATAAGGTACTTATGCAGTACATTTGTCAATGGGGAGAGACATGCTAATGAAGCAGTTTATCTGCCACACCAAACCACATATTTATACTTTGTGACGCAAAACTGCATTTGCACAGTTTTGAGTCAAAGTATAGCGCCGGCTTCGCCATTCCAGGATGCCAGCCAGGCACCATATTAATTAATATGGCGCAATCCGGCACAAAGCATGGGCTAGCGTAAAAAAAATAATAATAATAAATAAATAAATAAATGATGTTAGCCGGGTTGCGGTATGGGAGAAGGGGGTGTTGCACCAAAAAAAGGCATTAGGCTGGTTAGAGGCAAAAAAAATGCCTCTGAACAGCCTAGCATCATTTTCTGAAACAAAACCATCTATACCACATGACTCCTGTCTTAGGAAAGACAGCAGTCATGCCTACTATCCCAATGGCCAGCACAGGGGACCAGTGTCCCCTGGGCATGGCCATGGCACGCTGTGCCATGTAGGGGGCCCAAAGTTGGGCCCCCGATGGCACTTCAATTTAAAAAATAAAATACTTACCTATACTTATCCTACTTACCTGGGATGGGGTCCCCTATCCTCCGGTATCCCTCTGATGTGGGTGGGTGTGTTCCTGGGGCTGGAGGAGGGCACCTGTGGACCCATTCCACGGTGTTCAACCATGGAAATTGTTCCACAGGTCCCCTATCGCCTCGTCTTACCCAGGTATTAAATAATTCATTATTTAGCCCCTCATCCCACCTGTGCGTCATTTTAGCACAGGGTGACAAATATGGGGTTTTAGCACCATTTTTTTTAGATGGGAATGCCTAATTTGCATCTGATTGACGCAAGGTAGGTTCACACATCTAAAAAACGGTGCAGACTTCAATATTTTGACGTTGGATGTGTCCAGCGTCAAAATATAAATATGGAGTTTGTTTTGCGCCAAATTTGAGTAAACAAAAAAAAAGAGTCAAATTCAGCACAAATGGAGAATAAATATGCCCCCAAGTCTTTAAATGACACCTTGCAAGTTGACTGAAAAGAATGTGAACTGCAAGGGGCACAAGAAGAAATTAAAAAAACAAAGCCTCTTCTACATTTGAAAGGCTTTTGAACGACCTGTGAAATACTAGAGTAGAGCACACAGATTTGATGATCCTCTGTGTCATGGAAGCTGCAGCAGCCTGGATTCGGAAAAGTCAGCAGCCCGGTTTAAACAGCATTTGTTTTAAGTTATTTTGCTTTTAATGCACTGAAAAACTAATGAAGTTTAAACGGGGACTGCATCTCTCTCTCTTTTTAAACTTCAGAATAATTTGTCCTCGTGTTCCCCCCACTTCCAAAATCTGGGGCGGATAAATCCCCGTGCCCCCCCACAGTTCCTACACCCATGGTCGCACATTTAACTGCAGCAGCTGCGTGTTTAAGAGCTTTGGGCACCAGCACGTTTTTATTTACAAATTAAGCCCTGGGGAAATGGCAGGGGGTGTGGCAAAACAACACAGTCCATGTTCAATTAAGTAAGCCTCAAGCCTAGTCCATAAGCCTTCATGGCGGCTCACCATATCAATATTTCCAGCCACCGTCTGTGGAACATTAGCCTTGACGGTGTTCGGGGGAGCAGCCTCTGCTTGAACAACAAACAGCGAGCGGCGAGGGGACGGGTGGGCGGCAGCGAGGCCTCACGGGAGCAGGACGCTGTCCATGGATACCACAACCAGATGGTCACTGGTCCCTGAATCAAGAGCTCGTGGGCCTGTCAGCGAGGCCTAATTGTGACTCCTAGGGCCATCGAGGAAAAAAACACAAACATCCTGCTTGGGGAGTTGACAAATGTCCAATTCCTTTACTAATGAGAGGCACTTCCGAAGGCACCGGAGTTGTGATCTTTATGCTCAGGGAGCCCCTAACTTTGAGGCTTCCTGTGTCCAGACCCAGTTGCAAAGCACGAGAAAGGGCACTAATGCTAAGTGCAGTTTGCCTAATTGCATTTTAATTGTTCTTTTTTAGAACCCTGAGACTATTACCATCCTTCATTTTTTATTACAATGTAGGTTTATTAAAATGCTATTTCCTTTCAAGTTAGAACAGTGGCTAAAGGTGTATATATTATATTTGCAGTCGTTACAGTATCTGACTTAGACCGCAGACCACCTCCTCCCAAGAGCTGGGCTTTGATATATCGACCGAACTATCCTGTAGAGTTCAGGCTGTGACTGCTCAAAGACCAAGTGGCTGTCATCCAGGTCACAAGGGAGGGCATGACGTCTCCCCTATGAGGCTCTACAACTTTAGGGCTACAGAAGAATGCCTAAAGCCTGCAACAAGAAAACAAGAGCCAATCAACACAGAACATACTTTTTTTACTTCGATCTTTTTATTGGCTATTCACAAGGTACAGTACATTAAGAATTGAATTTAGACGTTCTCATAGAAAAAGGGAACATCATCATATTAAACCATTAGGAACAAAGTTACAGTGACCACGTTTCCAGGCATGCTGGATGTGGTCGGTAGATTATCCACGTTGGAGGTATGTATGCCTGTAGTATATTTTCAGTTTTGTACTTGTACTTACCTTGTATGAGTGGTTTTCCAGCAACAGTAGGTGAGTTGCAAGAATCAACCGTGCACACATAACTGCGGGAAACCACTACCATTTGAATACCGGGGATATCGTCACATATACCTCGAAGTATTAAATGTGTAGTAGAGAATAATGTAACTCTCAGGTTATAGTTTGAAGATAGGCCAAGTCACTTATGCAGAGGGTAGAAAATGGTCAAACAGAAAAACACAAAGTATCCTGTTTTAATGATAGGTAAAATACTCAGACGAAAATTCCAGTTCACCAGCTGCAAATATTTTAACTTGGATCCGGTTGAAACCACTTATAACTGGTCAAGTGTAAATTCCATCACAAACCGACAAGCAAATAAATAAACAGTACATGGGCGCGTCAAGAAGAAGGCGTGCGGAAGACAGGGTTGGACACACGGTTAACTTGCAACAGGAGGTATCAGGTCGGACTAGAATCCACTAGCGTTGCATTGAGCACAGCAAGAATACATATTCCAAAGGGGTGTGTAGATGATTTCGACAGGGCCTGAAGTTGAAGCCAGAAGGTGATGCATACATGCCTGAACAAGCCAGAAGTGAAGAGGTAAGTAGGCAACAGGAACAAAAAAGGATTGTGCAAGATAGTTGGCAGAAGCACTGAGTTCAGAACACTTTTTCAGGGTGCACAACCTTACTATAGCTTGACAAGGCAGACTGCTCTCTTCCTCGTGCTGAAAATGAAGCCGAATTACGAGGCAGCCTTAAAAGATGGGCACTCACAAAGCCAGTACCTCGGACATTTGTATTTTTGTGAATAGGCATTGCAGAACTAATCCTTTAGATTGGGTTTATAGACACTTTACAGCTAACATCGGCGTGGATCGTTCTCTTTCTGTTTTTCCTGCAAGCTTTCACTTGAACATTACTTGAGCTTGCCTGCGTTGTGCTCAACTTCCCAGCTTGTTCTTTGTTTCTTCTCTTTTTTTCCAGAAGGTGCCTTGTCTCTTACCTTAATATGCCTTCATGGTTCGAAACGAGCACAGTCCACTATGTTCCTGGTTAAAAAAAAACAAAAAACTGCTCAGTAAGTTTGAATGTGACTGTTGTCATGCCTCTACCAGAACAAACATAATCTCCAGCTTCCTGCTGTTGTGCTCCTATACCTGTGATGAACCAGCACTCTTCTCTCCAGAAAGGCCCGCTTCCTGTTTTCAGGGACATCATGTTTTTCTCCTGCTGAATCAAAACGGGGATGTCTCTCCTAATCAGCAGTCAGCACAGAATGATCAGAGACGGAACCATTTAGGAAACATGCACTTTTTAGGTCAAGCCTGCAACAGCACATTCGATTCATGTGCTCTTGCCTGCAAGACATACTGTTTACAACAAATGGCTTGAAGCCTCCCATTGCTTATCATTTGCTGGCTTCAGTGTCACTCTGCTTTGCTGCCTCCTAATTTGCCAGCACAGGACAAGTGTCACTTCCGTTCCTTTACGTGGAGCATTTACCAAACACAGATTAATTCTACTTAATTAGTACCTGTCCTCTGCTGTGATTTAGGTACTATTTTTTCTTTCGCCTCCCACCCATCCCTTTTCCGTGTTGCTGCCCCCATCCCTATGCACCCTCTGTCCTTTTACCAAATCTCCCCTTTCTTGCTTTTCCCCTCTCCCTTTGTTACTGCTCCCACCCTCCTACCCACACCTCACCTTCCTCACTTTTTTTCTTTAACATATTGCACGGTAGTGCGGGCTGCTATGCATCATGGCTTAAAAAGCAGAGCTAGGGTGCAGTCAACGCTAGCTGCATCATAGCACTTTTTTCCTTTGACTTCAAGCTATGCTGTACAACAGCTCGTTCTTCTGTGCAAATGTCTAAAAACACTGTCAAAGTCAGAAGAATTCACACAGACAAGACCTGTCAACTTTGCCAAAGTTTGTTTCTGAAATGAAGGGCTATGCAAGCTCTGAACTAATGAAAACATACCTTTTTATTTGGAAGTTTCCTCCACGTCTGCGTTCCCAGGCTCTAAGTCCAAGTACTAGAAAGAGGAAGTTCAGCTGCTGCTGTTTTTTTCATAAACTGGGTGGTGGGACTCTTCCTGGTAGAAGAACTTAAAACCAGTGTGTTTTTTTGTCAAACACTGAGTTTACAACAAACACACAATGCTTTTTTGGGTCCATAAACTCTCTGGATCTGTAGACTCAAAGGAAAGCCCAGAGTTTGCAGCACCCACGTGGACCCAATTACCACAGACTTTGGCCCCAGGTCTGCAGACTCAAAATGGCACCAAGACCAAGATTATTTTCATATTTTCAAGGAAGTATGAAGTGTATCCACAAAGGTACTAGTCCTCCTCTAGCATTCTTACACGCTTTTGCAAATGTGTCCTAAAACATCTAAAATGGAAATAGAACATGAATTTTCAGTAAACTTTACTATTCCTTCAGTGAAAATAGAAAATTCTGTGTCCTCTTTGCTTTTTAAAAAATAAGGAGTTGGACATTTCAGGACTGATTTGCAAAGACATGTAAGAGTATGTAGAAGAGTATGTCTGTGGTACTACCTCCTGTATGCCCATTTTGGCCCTCATATGCTACCTGAGGTCAGGATGTCCCTTGCCTCTTTATTTCCCATTGACCCTTGTTTTCAATGTGGGCTTTGAGATGGCACTGCTCAATGGCTGCTGCAATGTCCTGCTAAGGCCAGCACACCACATTCCATGGGCCTGATGATCCCAAAAACGAACCTTTAGAAAATACTCTCTGACCCAACTGGATTCATTTAGTTTTCAAATGTGGGTCTACAAATTAACAAACAATATGTCTTTTATCTTTTTATTGCAGATATCAAAATATGCTGATGTATTTGCACCAACAAAAAAAGACCTTATTCTGAGGAATTGTGCAAGTTTCATGCCAAGTTTGGCGTAATTCCATTTAGCAGAGTTTGATGAAGTGGAGTTCAAAAACTCCCACAGGCCCTTTCATGGAAAATACTACTGTTTTGACCCTCCTTAAACCTTCAACCCCCCCTTCCCCTTGAATTGGATTTGCAGGACAATTGACATACCAAATCTTAGCAAGATATTCTAACTGTCTTCTAAAGTCCATTAAGATTCCTCAAAAGGTGGCAAAGTTAGCAGTAAATAAAAAAGACCTTTTCAGCGGAAAGTGAAACTTAACCATAACCTACCCAGCTGCCATTACTGACTGTATAATTTGTACTTTCCATTTAGATGGGTATTATTTATACTTAAACCACCCTATCAAAAACAGGCAGAGTAAAAGGTGTATGGGCTAGCCTTGTCCAGAGACAGCTAGATTGTCTTATTCTGACTGAGAGTTTTATCTGCAGTTTTTCAGAACACTGCATGCCATAAGAAACCCCACAGGTAAAATGGTAAATGTAATTAATCAACTGAGATCAGTCAGAGCTAAAGTGAAACAGAAAAACACTAGTCAGCATCCAGCTTGGAGATTAAGGAATTCTGTTTCTGTGCTGAATGAGAGCCTTGACACTGTCACATATTTAATTTTAGGGTTCATTTAATAGTCTGCGTATACATTTGTATATTACTTTTGATTATAGTAATATGGATATTATTAAATTCCCTGAATGTGTTGTCAATATATATAAATGCAAAATGACATAGGGGCTTATTTAGAGTTTGGCTGAGAGGGCAATAGGTAGTTATAATTAGGACCTAGTTTCCGTAGAAAAAGCTTTTTTTTTCTTGCCTATATCTTTGGCGCCATTTGACGAATCTTCAGAAAATTTTCCCAAAAAAGTATCTTCTAGGGTCCTAACTATAACTATGTAGTGGCAACCACCACTAGGTTTTTTACATATATATATATCTTGACCCCCACACCATGGGAGACAATCCCTATGGTACGAGGGCCATTAGTTCCCCCCCCCCAAAAAAAAAAAATTAAACGCTGTAAAAGTTTAACAGGCGGCTGTCATGCTTACTCTTCTAATGGATTAGTTAGATTGGAAGAGAAATATAACCAAATCTTTTACCATGACCTGTGGGCCCAAACCTGCGAGGAGATGCCACAATAACATTGGTGGCTCCAGTGTGAGGAGTTTCCTAACCTTCACCTACTTTGCAATACCTTTGGACTTAAATTTAAGTTGGAGGCATTTATACACAGTTTGATGGTAATAATTTGATAGACCAATAGAGGCTGTTTTCATTGTTCGAGCTAAACTTGATGTGAAACCCTTTAAGGAAATGATTACTGTATATAAGAGTAAATGTTTATCTATGTCAAGTTATGGTGCAAGCCCATGAAGTTACTCTGACATAAAGAGTCTACAAAAAGCCTAAAATCGTTTTTATGAAGATTGCTGGCCGTTTTGTATACCTGCTCGTCTTATAGCATGCGAAACCGGGGACCCCTTATTTAGAAGCTCTGACCGAATTATTCCCACTTCTTTTATAGGTTTCAATCTAGCTGAAGCCAGAGGATAGCTTTACAAGGTCGACACAAAGGGATTGCTCAGCCTAGATAGATTGTCAAGGGTTCCATGGCTATCTTATATTAATATGGTTTATTCCCACACGGGTGTCGTTGAATAATTCGGCAACACAGATTTGATTAATGCCGCCACTTATGTTTTGAAAACGATTTGTTTTTAAGCACTGTGTAAATGTTGTCAGTATTCGGTAAGAGCTCATGCCATGATATGGACTCTGGGGGTTATAGAGCTCTTAACTTTGTAACTAATTCACAAAACACATTTTATCTTACTGGTTTTAGGATGAATGCTGTACATATTTTAGTGGCTTTTCCTAAGAATGGTTCTTGGTATGAAGATCTGTGCTGTCCTCGTGATAACAGTCCCCCCAGATCACACTTCAATTTATGTTTTTTCGTACATTTTATACAGTTCCCAGAAAACAGTCCTTGTTACCATTATTACGTACTTTAAATATGAGGCATTGTAGAACTGCACTTATTCTTGTTCTGACTCTATTTTTGTGGCTGTCATTACCTTTGTTCAGTCCACCATCAGAATAAGGAAATTGCTACAGCGAGCTGTTGATTGATTAGTTATGTGCAGAGGGGCAATCTTGATGCTCACTGATTAGGAACTTGTTATTACGGGTAAATAAATAGTTGATTGCATTTATTATTGATCAATTGTATATTTAATATGTTGTGAATGTATGTGAATCTTTAAAGACCTAATATAGCCGAATACAGTACTGTCGATGAGGATGTAATATATATGTGTATACCTATACTTACGTTTATAGATTTCATTCCTATTGGACGGCCTGTTGACACCTTCCAGAGCAGGACCAAGGCTCAGCTGAAAGAAACCGCTAAGCTTGTTACTCATTTCAGTCCTTTGACCTTCCTTGTAAAACAAAAGCACTGTCACTGTGGCAGGAAGTTGAAATATATCGTTTATTTCTAACCCATCGGCCAATGTATTTTGGCATCAACGAAGCCTTGCCCATGACAGAATTACCATATTGCTTAGTGTGATAAACATCCTCTTCGCCACGTGTGTACAAGATTGTGTGATACAGAAATAGAAAACACAAACCCTGGAGGAACTACTCCATAATATCATTTTGTGTTTTTAAATTATTTTTTATTTGGATTGGTTGTGGTTCAAAGCACGTAAGCATACATTCATAAAAGGAAAAAAAGAAAGAAAAGCAAAAAGGAGAAAGAAAACTAAAAACGAAGTTGTAGTCAAACATGAAGACCATAAAAAAACACTTGAGCATTTCCCAATTCAAATTTCGAATGTTATGCCTCAAGTTCATGGGAAAGTCCGAGTAATCAAAACGAAGAAAAAAGAAAAAAAGGGCAAGAGCAGAAATCTCTACCATCGAGAGCCCAAATCTGACTTATACATCTGGCCCTCTTTTTAACCCTGTGGAGAAGAACTGCAACCTCTGTCTCATAAACCTGACCAAGAAGTGCACGCCTCTGATACACTGTGGGGGTACCGCCACTCTACTTTTTCTGGAAATGCAT
Organism: Pleurodeles waltl; assembly: GCF_031143425.1. NCBI lineage: Eukaryota > Metazoa > Chordata > Amphibia > Caudata > Salamandridae > Pleurodeles > Pleurodeles waltl. Next base: position 1,640,451,361 of record NC_090445.1, read on the forward strand.
AGACGCGCTGTAGTCATTGCAATAGATATAGCTGGGGAGATATATTGGCCAGCATCCTCTTTCAGCCCAGCGTAATATCTCTCACAGTTAAATGTAAATCAAGTTGTAGATGCTGGTACCAATGCTGAGGCTATATCACTCTAGTATTGTTATAAATATGAACAGCTACAAACAAAGGAACTATGTTTGCTGCATGTAGCCCGCATCTTGGACAGATACTCCTATTACTACATTTTTATTATCCCATTTAGCAATCTTCACTGGAGTAATTATGCATCTTCAAAGGGTTCTAAATTGTGTTAGCTTCAAATTAACTGAAACAGCTGCCGAATAAATTATTTCCAATGCCCCCATAATATCCGATGCAGGAGCATCCAAACCAATCTTAAGGCTCCATTTACCTACAGGGCAACTTAGATCGTTCTCCGTGTTCAGTCGTTAAATGATAAAGCTTCCAGTTATTTATGTATGGGGAAGGCGTATGCTAATTGTAGCATAGCAAAAGTACTAAAGCCTTGGTGACTACCCTACCATTTTGACTGCACTAGAATGCCAAGATTTGAAAACAGTATCCCGAAAAATAACTGGTAACTGTGGGTTCACCCAGTGAGGTGTGTAAAAATGTGAAAGTGGAACTTGAAAAACCGAGCAGGTATCTCCCCAGTATTTCCGAACATCAGTGACTAGCTCAAAGCGCACCCTTTTGAAAGAATTAGTGAGATTGTCTTCTCAATAAAAAACCACACTCTTTCCCTGCCACTTTTTGATACTCAAGCGCATTAGAATCCGGTTGGCAATCTCCGAGGAGAAACCTCACAGGAGATCCAAAAGTGGCCCAAAAAAAAATATTTAAGTCAAGAACATAGGGGCAATTAAAAAAATGGGATAGACCACATGGCCCTCTTACATCCCCCTAAGAAGCAACCAACTGCTCCTTCAAGCCTGATGGAAAAAGAATCCGGCATACGAAGAACTATGATACAGAAAAGATAGAGAAATTTAGGAAGAATATGCATTTTTATGATGTTACAGTGATCAGTAATACTAATTGGTTTCCTATACCATTAAAGCATTTTGATAATAAACTGCTGCAGAAATCGCTCATAGTTTAGGTCGTTTATGTTACTAAAAGAAGAGATAATCTGCACACCAAGATAGGTTACGACTCAAACTACGCTAGGTTCTTTCGGAGTGGGCACAAATTAAGAAGTTTGAGTTGTTTGAGGGTTAAGGCAATATCCCAAAAGAGCCTCACACCTCTCTACCACTTTTACAGTTAGCTGAATGGCTTGGACTGGCTCTCGAGAATACACAACTACATCATCCTTAGAAGCACTGCTCTTAATCTCAGTGGCACTCAGCACTACTGCTAATATCCTCATGTTGTTAATTAGATGTCGCAGATACTGTTCCAGATACAAGGCAAACAGAAGCGGGGATAATGGGCACCTCTGCCAAGTACCATATGATATCTTAAACACCAAGGAGCTATGTCCTGCTAAAACTACGTGGGCTATTGGATCCCGATATAAGCTGTGAATCCGGTTTAGATACCTATCCTGATGCTCATTGTCTGGAGGGTTAAACACAAATAAGCCCATAAAACCATATCAAACGAATTCTGGGCATCCAATAAAATCACTCTGGCGGGTCTTCCCAGAGTATTAGCTGCAACGGATAATGCTGCTGCAGCAGTTAATATAATTAGTGGTGTCCTTGCCTGATATGACCTTTTTTCTTCAGCTGGTTTACTCTGCTTGAAAAAGATTACAATATTAGTATATCTTCAATAGTCTGGAGTATCACCATCCTGGTCAACGTGGAGAATAACCGTAAGTAAAACTGCCACCAACATATCTATAAATGTTTTATAAAACTCCTGTGATAAGGCATCTTCCTCCACCACCTCACAAGAGTGAAGAGATCATGTAGCCCCTTTTAACTCCTCCACAGTGATCGCATCCTCAAGTGCCTTTAGCTTCAGTGGGCTCAGCCTCAGGGAATTAGCTGCTAATATGTACCATTCCATTTCCCCCAAGGTCGGAGCCTAGGTTTCCATTTACAGTTCTTGATAAAAGATCCTAAATTGATCGAGGATGTCCTGTGATTCATAATGCTTATTCCCATCCTTATCCTTACTACATTTAACTATGTTCTGATTCTTGTTTTCAGCAAATTTGTAAGCCAGCACTTTCTCAACTTTTTCCCTATAGTCAAACAAGGATAAGCTACCAGCCATGTAAACCAACACAATCTTTTTTTTTTGTATACGTTCAACACTACACTGGCACTTAATCATACTGAATTGTATCTTTGGCTCATTTGGATGTTTTTGCTTACACCTTAGTAGTTCTGAGTACAAAAGTTGGGCTTGACCCTTATGGAGCTTATTTTGCTCAGAAATGAGTTCAGGGTCGTAGCTTCAGGGGGGGGGGCGTTTGGAGTGTTACACTCCCGGTAACAAAAGTACTTTCTTATAAATAGTTTGGTACAGGTGCTTTCAGTCGGGTACTCTTACATATCAGACTGATTTCAGCAGGCGTTTTTACATACACACAGATAAAAAACACACACACACTGTGTGAAAGTCCTCAAACATACTGGTTATTTTACAGAATATTGTGTTTTTCTCTCTTAGTACCCCTACCAAATTGGATTCCCGTCCCTTTCAGCTACCCCCTAGACCCCTCTCATGCACCCTGCTTGTCGTATAATGTATTTAAACTTTATATGCCAGGCTGATTGTCGGACACGACCCCCCCCCCCCCCCCAAAACGTACTGACCAAGCTACACCATTGAGTGAGCTAAGAAAAGTCCATATTCATGTTTTTTTTTTGTTGGAAAGCTGGAAGGTTAGTAATAAAAGATTATGGTCGGAAGTGATCTTGGGGCACAGCTCAATTCTAGAATCCAAAACCATACAGTGGGAGGAAAATATCATATTTATACCTAGAATAAAGGCCAGGAGGCGCAGAGCAATATGTATAAACAGACATAGCTGGATGAAGTGTCCTCCACAGGTCTACTAGGCCATGCACACTAGCTAGCTCCCTTATAGACTACCTAGTTTTGATCACGCACGGAGTAGCAGTTCTATTTGTTGTGCTGTGCTTACAGCTCATGATGCAATAAAAATCACCAAGAATCAAACATTCTTGTGCCCAGTGTGCTAGTTTGAAACTTAACATATCTAACAGCTTCGGATCATCTTCATTAGAATCATAGACAACACAGATAGTGTAAACTTGGCAATCCACCCTAAGATGAGAAATTGTCCATCTACCACGTGGATCCGATGCGGTATGTAAAACATTACATTTGAATGAGCAAAGACTTAAGAATGCTACCCCTCAGATTGATACCTGCTGAGCGGTACATGAGACAATGTTATAACCAAGTTGCCGGAGCAGTGTATTGTCTTTGAATACTAAATGAGTCTCAATGAGACACAAAATATGGGGTTTGTGGACTTGTACCTCCTCTTTAACCAACCAGTGTTTCAGTGGATGATTTAGACCTGCCACATTCCAGCTCATTATTATAAACCGAAGCAGAAGAGGTGAGGATAATCCCAGAATTCTCTGCCGCCAAGAGTATAATCATAACATTATTTCCCCATATCCCACAGATAAACATGGACCCAATATTAGAGCATCATTTCACAAATGAAAATAGAACCTAGTAACCACTCCAATTATTGTCCGCTCTTGCAATTTTTACCCAAAATCCCGGAGTTAAAGTCGCAGCGTATTAAAGATAAACACCAGAAAGCCCACCCACTTCCCAAAAATCATGCCCTCCTGCGTATTGCCCAGCAAAACATCATCCCCATTTCTTGGCTGTTTGAGAAGACAGCTCCTTGTGCGCCCCAGCCACCCTGTCCCAGCCTGCCCACATATAAAGTAAAAATGTACCTGTACCATATGAGAAGACAACAAGACCAAAATTACTCCCTGAGGAAGAAGAAATAGCAGGCCCCGTTATTATGAACAATTATATAGTCTCTAATCAACTTGCTAGCTAATCATTCAACCACCCCCACTTCTTTTTGCTTTTGCCACTGCTGGAAGATATCAATGGCTTCCTTATCTGTGAAACAGATATTTGTGTTCCTACTGCAAAGTATTTTATTTATTTGAGGAGTTTTATGTAGCACAAACATGACCAGTACTAGTATCAGAGCGCTGCACAAAAAAGCAGACATGATAAACAAGCAGATGTACAAAAAGTAAATACTCTACATATATTAAACAGGTTAAGCATACAAATGAGAAAAAGAACAAGAGACATAATAAATATAATGTAAGTAATAGCTTAGTAGATTGAGAGGCCAGAGATGTATGCACAAAATAATAGTCAATTTAAGTGACTTCAGGTGTACTGTTGACAACAGATTTACTTCTTTTTTTTAAGGATGTAGTCGAAGGGTAGATCTGGTTTCAGGAGGAAGTGTATTCCATAGTGAAGTAGGAGAATTTTCTAGAGAGGTCTACCCCAGATTTGTTTGGAATTTCCTTCCACGCTTCCCTGGCCACAGCTTGACTGTGGGCTGTATTGAAGAGGTAGGCCATGCAGTATTGAAAAACAAATGTAAGAGTTATCACAACAAAAGTTAAAAATACATGCCCTACTTTTTAAATACATTGCACCCTGCCCTCTGGGTTGTTTATGCGTACCCTAGGGGTGGCTTATATGTATTAAAATGGAGGTTTAGGACTGGTGAAAAGTTTATTTTGCCAGGTTGAAATGGTTGTTTAAAACAGCACACCCAGGCTGAATGGCAGGCCTAAGACCTTTTAAAGAGGGTTCTTATGTGGGTGGCACAACACATGCTGCAGGCTCACAAGAAGAATTTAATGTACAAGCCATGGGTACAGGTACTACCACTTTACCGGGGTCTTACAAGTAAATTAAACTGCCAATGTAACCATGTTTTAGGGAGGAAGCACACACATTTTAGCACAGGTCAGCAGTAATAAACTGCACAGAGTCCTAAGCCCAACAAAAACCAGGTCAACAAAAATAGAGGCGCAAGGCAAAAAGTATGGGGAAAACCACCCTCACGCTGACAGGTCGAACAAATCATATTTACATATTCCATCCAATATGAGTTCCTTTTAAGAACACTTTCACATGTAGAAAAAAACAGTCCATGGTTCTATCACGCCTAAGTGGGCTAATTTTCAAAATCATATGATGTGTATAAGCGTGTGAAGAGTTTTAGCCCTGACATATAGCACACGTGGTTTGCTTCAATTGCCATTATACATTAATCTGTTTCACAATGGTACATTTCCCTTCCTGTAGGGAAAAGTTAAAAACACCCACATCAAAATCTTCCACCACAAGTCCTAAAACTTCAGTATTTATGGTAATCTCACTGGACTTACAGCACAGCATAAGTTTCAGGGAGCTGTCATTTGTTAAAAGTGTACAAATAAAGCTACCTCCATATTGAGATCATTTGGTTCCTTGGTATCTAACTCCACTACATACCTCAATTGTAAAATATGTTAATGAATCACAATTGTATTAGTGGAATTTATGAAAATGTCTTGCAACTGTGTAATTAGGATCAAAATTTCAGATGTCTCGTCTATGTTGCAATACTTGTTCATGGGCAGGTTAGACTCAGCTCTGTATATAATTCTTAGGACATGAACAGGAAAACACATATACCACAGTTTTTTTTTTTACAATTCAGAGTTTTAGTAATTAATGTATTTGGGAGCATTTGAGAAAGGTGTATGTTGTTCAGTTTTCTCCATATCTACATGCCTTGCACTTCCTTGAAATGTGGTTTAGAATCCAACCTAGTTTACTTCTTAAATTGACTGAATTAGCTATTAGATAACTGATCCCTCATGAATCTAACTCTTCCAAATGTAAGTCTAGATCTTGAAAGAATGTCCTTTCCGACTCAATCTGTTCCACCGCTCAATCTGTTCCAATGTTTTCAGATTTATTTATAATGATCCCATGTTCCGCGCTGAACACTGAGATTATACAGCAGATGCCCATCTTATCTTCCTTAATGTTCTTCTCACACAGAAGGGTATGTCTTTTCTTTCCTAACATTCTGGTAGTTGCTGATTCTTGAACCTCTTCAGGATAGTCACTAGATATAGTGCATTTAACTATATTTGCTCTAGGAGAAAACTTTCATCCATGCTGCAATTTCTTGTGGCTCTGAAGAGATCGTCATAAGCAGGGCTCGAAAAATCTACTACTCGGCTCGAAAAATCGACTACTCGCATTGTCGATTTTTATTTTATGAGGTCGAGTTATTTTTAGATTCCACTGGACCCTTCTGGCGAGTGGACAAGGAACAGGTGTTCTGTTCAGTCAGAAACTGAATTAGCAATTAAGATGCCTTTACATCTTATTCTTGTCACATTTGCTCTGTGTTCAAAGACAGAGGTCAAATGTCAGTTTGTTTTCTTGCAATGGAAATACTTTTCCTTGTGCCTGCAGAGTTCCAGATTTTGTAAGAACTGTCTGACCTATGTGAAGTGAAAGGCTTTTGGTATCAGCGTTTTCCTAACACACAACATTTATATAACTAAGTCAACTTTACAAACATTTCAAAATATATTTCAGTAGCTGTGAAAGACCATTTTTGTACTTCTGCGTGATGAAAATAATATTTTAATAGGATGAAAAAAAGTCAGAACACTTTACTTGGTGATGTGCAAATGATAAATGTTTTCTGAAACCCAATTTTCACAGATTATTTTTAATACATTTTATGGTTTTATCAGTAAAGCTGCAATTCAGTGGGAAGGTTTTTGGACATTTCTTGGAAATTTACCGTCTGTAAATGACAGTACGCTACCACATCATGCTTTAGTAATACATTTATTACAAGAGAGTGTTTAAGCATAAACTGAGAAACACTCCTGCCCTGATGGCAAACCTATTAGTAAACTAAGAGGCAAGTAATGCATGGATCATCTGTACCCTATCTGTTAGCTAGATTATACATAGAGCAAAGGTTTTGTGTATTTAATCAAACAAAAGAGGATTTTTTACAGCAGAAATGCTGAACTCACATATTTGAAGGTGCACTCATATATGAGAATCAAGAAAAAGGCGACTGTAAAATACAATATTTGCCTAGGATCACACAATTTGAGGCCCGTTTCCGGGTCAAGTACATTGCAGTTAGGTCGAGTAGATTATTCAGGCTACTCGACCTGCAGGTTTAGTAACATTTTTATGATTTTTCGAGGCCTGATAAGGTATGCTTCATTTTGAGGAGGATGGATGGAAACTCCTGGCATATAATACACTGTTGCTTAAAAAATGTTTTCTATAAAGTGATGTTTCTACCTTTGTTGTTCTTTTTTATCACTTTCATAATTCAATAATTCTACTTAATTCTTACTTCCACTTGTAGTAAAGGTCAAATGTAGTGAATTTTGGTTTGATTCCTTTACAAATTCTGTATCTTCATTGATGCTGCCTTGCCATATGATTAAAAAAAGTTGATGAAGGAGAGAACAAAACAATTCGCCCAGTGTTGCATGGCAACCCCACTGACCACTTGCTACTCCAGTCAACACATATGCAAATTAGCATTGCTGGTGACAAAGCAGGTGCCATTGCTGCATTACAAATTTGTCTAAAACAATTATTGGTTAAATAAAAAAATGTTTTTCGTCAAACATAACTCCATAATCCATAGTAGCAACCTAGTGTGTTGATACAACTTTGGAGGTCTGGAGCACAAGAAATGTTTATAACTACCTTTATGAGAAACACTTGTGCACAAGGAAAATACATCTAAAGTCATTAACACATAATAGGACTCCCAGTTCATTAAAAAAAAACTATTTTAAGAGAGTCTGTGATATCTGTGACGTAAACGGGTAAGCCTTGAACCACATGCAAAAGAAAATAATCACCATATTGTGACATAGCTTTTAAAAACTACCCTGTACTGAGATGATAGGTCTCCCTGGTGGAGTTTTTATATTTTTATGTACTTTAGTTAGTAGGTAAAATATAGGGCCCAGAAGTAAATATTAATCATAACTCAAAAGACGGTGTCCTTACCAGTCCCTTATTCAATATGGGGACTCTGTTTCATTTGCAAAGGTACTTATCACATAACAGCCGGTATCCCTCAGTTGTCCTCTTTCGTGAATCATTCCTTTGGCACAAAACAATGTTTCTACCTTTATCTGAAGGTTTTATATTGGTAACTGTCTGTTGCTTTAACTTCAATTTTGATTTAACATGTTGTTTTAGTAAGCAGAATTTGTTTCACATATTTAGTAGTCTAGGACTATACTATTTTAAAATCAGTAATCCCAAAGTCAGAAAATATGTCCAGTGAGTCCCTAGAAATCGGGGTACTTGTTATGATTTGTCTACATTTCGTCTCTGAGCAGCAACCCAAATCAAGTCACAAAGATGCTATTGTTCTTTCATCATCATGCCTTATATGATCACCTCCTAATTCATTCTCCAAGGATTTTCAATCTCCCTGGGTTTTCTAAATCAGCAGTTTGTAAAATCTCGAAGTTAATCTCTCTGCTAAAGTCTTCCAGTGATCTGACTGTTTCAAGGTTTTAACAATTTTAATTTCCTTTACATTTAAAGACCTCAATATGTGTATAGGTGTAATTAAAAGATATTTCTGGACAAAAAAGAAATAGCAATGACAAGAATTGTTGTTCAGCATTAAACAAGGTTAGGTTTGTCAAATTAACTATAGTTTTATTATCCACCATCATTTCTTCAATTGTATTTGGTTTTTTTTCATCACATTGTCCTCTTTCCCTTCACCTCCCTTGACCACACCTCCTGCATTTCCTTTTTCATTTGATGTTTCATGAGCAATCCCTTCTCGCCTTCAGAGTTTGACTTTTGTCTGTTCTTAAAAAATGTAATTTAGCCACTAGTGAATGTTATTTGTATGGTGTAGGACAGATGCACCTTCACCCGTTCAACTTTGTAACTCACGTCGGAGCTAAGATCAAAACAATGGCTTCTTGTTTCTCTCGATCAATTTCAACTTTTCACTCTTTTCATATTCATGTGGTTTTTTGTACAATTATTGATTTACAAATGTATATACTTTCCATATTTCATAATCTATCTTGATCCTTTGATATTTCTGAGCCTTTTAACTTTTGATGATGTCTTCCAATGTACTTAATCATTCATTCATAACAGCCTGCTAATTTTCACATAATCCTCATATTTCATTTCTTAAGGTTTTAATTTCCTTTTGGGCTTTTCTCTCCATCAATAATCGCATATTTGATCAGGATTTTTACATCTGCATAGATTCTGCAGCACTGCTTTGAGACCATTCTTTCAAGATATCTGGACTACTGTTCCCGCAATTGGGGAGGATCTATATGCATAGCCCTTGTGGTAGCCGACCATTTCCAAGTACTTTTTAATGATGCATTTTCCCACCATCATTCTATTTTGATTTTTTTTTTCAATTTCTGCAATTTATATTGAAAGTTTCCATTTCTATTGGAGATATTTTGGCAAATTTATATGTTGTTTCGAACCATTTCCATCACTTTATCATCAAACAGCTGTAGTGTCGACTCATTCCTTACACACCTCCACTTTAACAGTCATCTTGGGTGCAGTTTGTTGCGTGCCCCACCCTCACTCATATTTATGAACATAAACAGTAAAAACAACTTAATATTAAATACTATTCATGATTGCAGATTACTGCCTCAACCATGTGCAGCTGCGCTCAGGCCCCCTGTTTGTATGGATGTAAGAAGTTCATCACACAATCAAAGAAAACAATATACAAGATAGTAGAAGGAGTACCTAGCTTACTGACTTCTGCAAGGCCATGCTATGAGAAATCAAGAGAAATACTAGGAGCAAAATCCACCGAGCCTTGGAAGCCAAAACAGACCAGAGCAGCCATCTATCAATAAAAGGGAAGAGACAAAAGGAAAAGGAACAACCTGACAAAGTAGTAAAACGTCTGTAGTCAAATAGGAGGGAAAAAACTATTAAAGTGTAGCAATGCAAAAGCCTGGAGCAAACTGGAAAGCAAGAACAAGCTGCCAGAACAAGAGTGTCTGTGAACCACACATATTAATACTGCCCCCAACATTTGACAGGGAAGGAACTCCCATGGCCTTGAAGTGAAACAAGCAACTCAAACTGAAAGTAATCTGTGATTGTCCCATGTCAAGAGTTACTCTGTCCTTTTAATATGCCGCCAGTGACCTGTTCTCTGCCTACGTCGTCTATTGTCCCAAGTGCTTAATGTAGCTTTATGGGTGTCCGTAATCATCAAAGGTTTCACATCAGGCACCACATTTTTTTGTTGTGATAAGACAGAAAATGGATTTGCTGTACATTTCTGCATTCTTTCCCGCCTTTCCAAGAAGTGACGATCAGACAAGTTTCACCAGGCTTTCTGGCACAATGCTGCCAGGGAAAACTCTAGATGTGTAGTGTTTCCTGTACATCTTGGAATCCAAACCCCGGCACAAGCTCTAGTTTGTGCACGGATCACTGCTATCAGGGTTTTTTTTAGACAAGTGATATATAACGGAATGTCAAATAAAAATTTTCAGGAAATATTTGAAAGAGTTAGATTTATTGGATGTATCTTCAATTCTCTATGTTTATAGGAGGAGAGACCTTGCCGCTGTTCACCACAGACAATCCATCCTCTTGTTTTCTGTTTTAAAACAGATCACAAAAAATGTAATTTGGTAACATTTTGCTCTCCACACCACCCCCCTTAAATTCCCTGACTTTGAGGGGTCTCTCACAGTGTTGCTGTTATCCAAAGCTGTAACACAGAAACACTCTGTCACTGGTAGTTCTGAATATCATGCAGTCTTCCCGGGATCCTTTTAAGCTTGGAGTTAAACACTTGATGAACTTCCTACTGCACCAGGCAGTAGTATATTCTGGATGAGTGGGGCTTTGCTGCTAAGGTTCTCAGGGTCTTCCTCAAGGCTGTCCTGAGACAAATCCTATCTTTTATGGTTACTATGTTGCCTCCTGCTCATCTTATAGGGTTGTCAGGACTAAAGCTATGCCTATGCTGAAGACACCCAGATAATCATAAAACTAACTGGAATGACTACTCAACACCAATCCCAAGAGCTACTTCAGATCGGTAGCAAACTGGAAGAAAGATAATTTGTTCCACATTAATTCCAACAAAAACTGAGGTTCTTATTTTCAGCAACAATACTCAGGTCATTGATGGTTCTGCCGATTCTGGTACATAACAATAGCACATACTATTTCTGAAAAATATTTTTCCCCAATGTAAGCCTTCAGGTGCATGTATGTGCTTAATGTGTACAAAAAAAAATTCAGGTGCTCAAAGTGCTTCTTAGGACCCCCACCAGCAGAGTTGAATGCCGGGGATGCCTAGTCTTAATTTCACCACAATCCGCTTTGTTCCACGTCCCTTCGCTTTCTGTCTTTTTTTTTTTTTTACCTTTCTTGGCGATTTTTTCACATCCTTTCTTTCTCCCTTTATCACTGTTTTCCTCACCTCTTTTTCTGCCGTTCTCTCTCTGAGTCTTTGTCTGATAAAAAAAAAAAAACATAAGTGCTGGTGCCCACCATCCGACACAAAGTTAGCACTGCATGGAAATAAATGTCAGTGTGCTATCAATTGCCAGATATGCTGTGGAAATCCCCTTTCAGGGTCACCCATAGTGCAGGCTACCAAAGTCCAATCTACCACTATGGAAACTCTAGACTATTTGCAACTTGTTATTATTAGGATGTTTTAGTACATTGTTCAGAGACCTCAAATTATTGAAAATAGTCTTCTGACAGACATATTTGGGACTAGGCAAAAAAATGCCCATCATATCCCATCTCCTGATTTTCAGTTAGAAAACTGATTGTTTTATGGCTCTTTACAGTGCATATCACACGAACTACAATAAAGGTCAATTATTCACTTGACTTCTGCTTAAGCAGCCTATTCCATCCAGGAATTGAAGCTCCTCCTCTGATTGCTCCTTTTCTGTCACTCTTTTTCACAAGACTCGGATCTCGGGTCTAGCTGTCTCCTTGACCTACCCAATGTATGAAAGTATCCCCTTTTGACTGACGATGCTCTGAATAGGTCCTTGGCTCCAATGATTGGCGAACATTCTCAATTTATCTGCAGATAACTGAGCAGTTACATTGATCCCTCTGTTTTTTTCCCCAGGAGTAGGACACTCTATACTAGAAAAGGAGTTGTGCTGTAAGAATCAAAATACATAATGTACGAGAAAAGGTACACCCTCCTGTACATTGTACATTATAAGGATGCTACAAATCCTGAGGAGTTCCATAACCAAACTGAGGAATGAGGCCAAGGCTGAGGTGTTTTATAAGGTCGTGTAATTTTGGGGATGATTTGCATTATCCTATCAATATACAATAGAGGGGCTTTATTTCTTATAATACATGGGCTCACCCTGAACCTTCCCATAAACCACTCAAATCCCTTGTGCCCTGCTCTTTTATATGCTAGTAATGTTGCAGACATGAAGGATAAAAGAAAAATCTGTAATGAGAAATTAAAAATATAAAAAATCACGTAATTTGTTGCAAAAAAAATAGTAAAATCAGTTTAATGTAAGTCAGATACAAAAAATATGTAGCTCTGAATGAGTTGAAGCATGCCAAGAGATGTTATTGTTCCTGTAATGACATATGGTGTGAAAAAATAAATATGCTCCCATAAATGTCACTTTTCTGCTGATCACTGTTCATTTAAGAAAAACAGATCGGAAGAAAAAAAGTCAGTTCTCCCATTACTTCTTTAAACCGTAGATGTAATTATGCTCTGTGACCTGCCTTTCTCATTGGCTGATAGCTCTGTCAGTTGGCATTAGAATGTCACAATTCAACTGTAATAATTTATTACAGCTGAGGAGCTACATATTTTCATTGTTATAGCTGACTAGATATGTCACAACTCAACTATAATAAGGGAATGAGAGCCTAACTTTTAAACAGATTTCAGGCTCCCATGTTTTATAAAAGAATCTTCTGTTGCGAAAGTGGCTCAACAATCTATATCAACATCACCGCTAGTGCTAAACAGTAACATTCAAGATTAAGAGAATACTAGCACTACATCTAATAAATGAAGTTCAGTAAGAAAAAACTCTCATACACACATTGTGAAGGCTCACGTTGGGACAGATAGTTTGTCCAAACTTATGACCATCACCCCATAACTATTCTATGTGAGGTCACATAAAAGACACAAATGTAAAAGAAAATGGAGGTTAAAGTACACAGAATCTTGAAACAGAAACTAACATTCGTGCATTCAGAGATAAAGGCAAATATACAACAGTCATCAACCCCTCAATACTTCAACACACTCTTGAAATTAAACATTGTGCCTAAGGGGACTACCAGTAATATGCATGAATACCAACACAAGCACTTAATACAACTCCATCTCTTTCTGATATAGCCATGCTGTAATTAAGAACTCATGAAACCAAGATCAGAGTATTCACACAGTTGAACGTGTGAAACTTACTGTCCTTGCCTTGGTCATAGCATCAACCTAGTCTCCTGCACCCAATCAAAACTATCCAAGAATGTCAAGGCCTACTGTACGATATCTTCATTCCATTGTCTACCAAAAGTCTCAAACCACAAATACAGATCGTGAAAAGTTCCTCTTCCGCCCTAATCTGCCAGAATCCTATATAAAACATACCGTTACCACCTACCAGATATACAAAGCCAACCCCAAGCCAAATTCAGATATTACTTCACTAGACAGATGTAGAAAACCAATACCAGATGAAGACCTACATTTCCCTAATCCCATCATTGGGGTTCCCCATCCATCAATTCATAAGCACACTATTAGCAATGAAAAAAATCAAAGAATATAGACATCCAACAGGGAACTAATCATTGGGCAGCACTGCCAATCATAAACACTTACTTTGACATAAATACATAAAAGCAAGATTGTTTTATCCCAGCATGCTATCAGTACATCCTCCACATAGCAAGGTCCTTGACATGGACAGAAGTTTTCATCTATTACTGAAAACCATTAAACTGTTGGCACACAGAACCGCAAGACACATTAATCTAGAATACTTTGTTACCACAACCACATAGCCACCCTGATAAACACCTTCAGGACGAAACACATTTCAATCATTACATCAACTCCTTAGCACAGGACAACAGCATTAGCGTAGTCAATGAATAGCTTGTGCACATCCGCCTGAGAATCTGTCTTACTACAATCTAACTGAGGGAAATATGAGCCTATAAAGGATCCTAAATCTATCTTAATTTATCTCCTATTGTGACCATTACTTTGCATTATTCTGCAACCGATGGCGTTAATGGCAAATGACTTCTATGTAGCTGTGCTGAATCTGCATTCCATTATTTCCATATTCTATTACTGATTTTTTTTAATCAACTTTCATGGTTTCCCGAAGTTTCACTCTTGAACTTTCCTTTTGAGTCAGTCCTTTCTTTTTACTGTATTTTGAAATGCTATTTTGAAACTTATCTTTAGGGACACACTGCCTTATATTAACAGCGCTGCCCTCTACTTGGTAGACCTCACAGAATTTCTTTTTTTTTTAGGTACACACTCATTTGCTCCCAAAATGGGAGGTTTTCACATCGCCTGTCTTCTCTACATGGATGACTTCGTAATCATGGATAGGACTCCGGTTCCAGTCGGCCAAAAAAGGAAATTAACCAATTTTGATAAGTACTGCCATTCAAACAAATTAACAATCAATTTCGACAAAATGAAAGTCATTGCTTTTGGTAGAAAGAAATATAGATGTGTTTGGTCAACACTGCAGTATTTTATTCCAAATTCAATACATGGGCCTAACGTGCTCTGGCTAGATTGTGAATGGCTCTAAAAGATTTTGCAACTTGACTGATTTTTTTAAGTTGTATTGCTGAATATCAATTGTTTCAGTTCCAGTGGTTATTTAATGGACGTTATGGTGTGTTTTTTGTTTAAGAGACTGTGTGTCAAAAAAACATATTGTTGAATTAATTGAAAATAGTCCCTCATTCACCCAATGTTGAGTCATCGAACGCACCTGTCCCCAAGCTGCATAGCTAGAATGTTTTGGTTTAATCTGCAGTCTGCCCCAGGTGTGGTGCAGTGGAAGCCAGTTGCTTCCGCATGATGTGGGATTGCCAGAGCATCGCACATGCCTGTACAGAGGTAATGATGAATGTATCAAAATTGGTGGGGAAGGAACTGTTTCCTCATCCAGGTCTCTGCCTTCTTGGCTAAATGTCCAGGACTAAAAACAAGTTGGAGTGCTGCACGATAGACCCTTGCACTGATATTGTACAGATGCTGCATCGCAATGGCCGGGAACGCCCCTGAACCTCCACCAACATCAATCTGGCTAACCAACTTCCAGAAATGGGTGCTGGCTGAACAGACTGCCTTACACAATGCTTGCAAACAGAAGGGGAAGGTGTCAAGTATAACAGTTTGGGACGGTTATGCCATCAAATTAGAGTCAAAGTCGGATGACAAACTGTGAGAAAGTAGCCTCTTTCTAGCATGGTTTCCCCGATTTTTGGGCTGTTTGTCAGTGGGTTTTTTCTGTGTCACAGGAATCCTGCTAGTCAGGACCCCAGTGCTCATAGTTTGTGGCCTACTTGTCAGTCTGTTTCATTGTTTTTGTCAGTGTGCCTAACTTTGTCACTAGAGTCCTGCTAATCAGAACTCCAGTGCTTATGCTCTCTCTGGTTCCAAATTTGTACTTACATACTGGTAACCCAGTATTCCACTCCAAAATGGCATACTGGACCCCTCTTATAAGTCCCTAGTATATGGTAAATAGGTACCCAGGGCATTGGGGTTCCAGGAAATCCTTATGGGTTGTAGCATTTCTTTTGCAACCCATAAGGAGACCATACAAACAGTTCTTCAGGACTGCTATTGCAGCGTGTGTGAAATAGTGCGTGCACTATTTCACAGCCATTTTCACTGCACCAGGTCCCTTATAAGTCACCTATATGTCTAACCTTCAGGCCCTGAAGGCTAGGTGCATAGTACCTGTGTGTGAGGGCACCCTTGCACTAGCAGAGGTGCCCCCATGTCGTCCAGGCCCATTTTTCCTGGACTTTGTGAGGGCAGGGACGCCATTATAAGTGTGCACTACACATAGGTTAATACATATATCTAGCTTCACAATGGTAACTCCAAATATGGCCATGTGATGTGCCTAAGAACTGGAAATTGTAACCCCATACTGATTCTGGTATGGGGCCAATTCCATTTGCGCTGGGGGCTCCACCATGGACCCCCAGTACTGCCACCCCAGCCATCTGAGGTTTTCCCCCCTAAAAGCCCTAGCTGCTGCCATCTCACAGACAGGCTTCTGCCGTCCTGGGGCTTGAGCAGCTCAATCCCAGGAAGGCAGAACAATGCATTTCCTTTAGGAGAGGGGTGTTACACCCTCTCCCTTTGGAAATAGGTGTTACAGGCATGGGAGGGTTATTCTCCCAGAGCCTCTGGACATGCTTTGAAGGACACAGATGGTGCCTTCTTGCATAACCCAGTCTACACCGGTTCAGGGACCCCAGTCCCTGCTCTGGTGAGAAACTGGACAAAGGAAAGGGGAGTGACCACTCCCCTGCCTATCACCACCCCAGGGGTGGTGCCCAGAGCTCCTCCTGAGTGTCCAGTGCTAGCAGGTGACGTCAGAGACCCTCCTGATAGGTCCTTACCTGATAAGGTAGCCAATCCCCCTCTCAGGGCTATTTAGGGTCTGTCCTCTGGGTGTTTCCTTAGATTCGGATTGCAAGACTCCAGCAGGAGTCCTCTGCATCCTTTGCTTCATCTTCTACCGTCGGATCAACCGCAGAACTGCTCCAGGACCTCTACAACCTGCAACTCTGTAACGTCAGCTCCTGCCAACAACTGCAACAGTTTCCAGGTTGTGCAAGCTCCGAGGACTGCCTGTCTTCATCCTGCACCAGAAGGACCAAAAGACTCTTCCGTGGAGTGACGGAGTCCCTTCCCTGCATCAGCAGGCACTTCTCTGCAGCAATGACCAGTACTCTGGGTCCCCTCTACTGGCGACGAGCTTGGATCCTGGAACACAGGTGGTGGACTGAAGCGACCCTGAATGTCCAAAGGTCCAACTTTCCAAATTTGGTGGAAATAAGAGCTTGCCTCGCCGCGCCAGACAATACCCCTGTGCACCGACTGTTTTGCTGCTCCTAAGGCTTCTGTGCACTTCTCCAAGGAATCCTCCATGCACAGCCTAGCCCAGGACCCCAGCACTCTATCCTGCGACGCTCAGCTCCCTGAGTTGTTCTTCGGCGGCATGGGATCCCTTTGTGTAGTGCTGCGATGACTGCAACTTGCCACTCCTTTGTCCCCGTGTCCTGGGACTCCTGTGGGTGCTGCCTGGTCTTCTGGGGGCTCTCCGAAGTGCTGAGAGCCCCCTCTGTCTCCTCAGTCCGAGTTTAGACCTCCAGGTACCTCCTGGGCCTAGGCAGCGCCTTTTCCCGCCAAATGTGTCTCTTGCGTGAGCCAAGGCATGTTGACGGAAACCAACGACAAAAACCAGCCTGCATCCATCGACTCGGCGTGGGACATCTTTTGCACCAAGCTGGAACCCGCAGCTGTCTTCTTTGGTGGTTTGCTGACTTTTTCTTCCAACCGGAGGTTTCATTTTTGCACCTCCATCTGGGTTAGCATGGGCTCCTGTTTTCCCTGGACTCTTCAGCAGCTCTTTGAATTCGTCTTTTCTCTCAGCAGGTCTTTAGGTTAAGGAATCCATTGTTGGTGTCTTGCAGTCTTGCTTGGTTTTTGCATTGTTCTTTATCACGACTTCTAGTGTGTTCTGAGGAAACTTGCTGTACTTTATTCCTGCTTTCCTGGGCTCTGGGGTGGGGTACTTTACATACCTTTAGTGTTTTCTTACACTCCCAGCACCCCTCTACACACTATTCTTGCCTTGGGGGGAAACCGACATTTGCATTCCACTATTTTAGTATATGGTTTGTGTTCCCCCTAGGCCCATTGTAACCTATGGTGTTTTGCACTATTTCATGATTGTTTACTTATCCGATTTTGGTTAGTAGTGTAGTTTTTATGCATAACACTTACCTCCTAACGGAGTATAGCCTCTAAGATATATTTGGTCTTGTGACACTAAAATAAAGTACCTTTATTTTTGGTAACACTGAGAATTGTCTTTCATGTGTGTAAGTACTGTGCGACTACAGTGATACTGGAAGAGCTTTGCATGTCTCCGAGTTGAGCCTTGGCTGCCCTGCCTACAGCTACCTCTAAACTGCCTGTCTTCTAGACACTGACTACATTTCACTAATAAGGGATAACTGGACCTGGTATAAGCTGTACGTACCTGTGGTACCAGCTACAAACCAGGCCAGCCTCCTACACAAATCACCCTCAGTACATTATAAATAGGGCCTGAACAGGGTATGTTGTGCTATCACATGTTTGAGGCCTCCATGGGAGAGGGTAGACAGAGGAAGTGGGTAGTGCACCTTACATGCCCTGCTTCATCCCCCCACCCCCTCCGTGGTGTCATTCAAAGCAGTGATGCACTGAAAGGCTGTCAGAGAGCTCTGTCAGCATAGGCTGGAAGGCCCTTAAGACGTATCAAGAGTGGGTAAGGAGCTCTGTTATAAACTGTTGCTACATCATAGCAGTGAAATATCAGATTTAGAAACTGAAATAAATGATAGCTCTTTATGACAGCCATACGTGTCATTGTAAACAATGTATTGAGATGGAAAAAAGGCAGAAGAGTACGAGGACAGGAAAAGGAACGACCATTGTAACTCATAACAAACACTAAGGGATAATACAAATCGGCATGTGTAGGGGGCACCATGAGAATCGGACCCACCCAATCCGTAACATCACAAAAGTTTGAAGTGCTGTCAAACATACCAGTAAGCAGTAGTAGTAGTTGTAGCACGGTGCAAAGCAGAACCAGTGTCGCACATCAAACGGACCCGTTATAAGCATACCACACTACACAATGTAAGTTAGCCAACTCAAATACTTTTTCCTAAAATGGCCTGGCGGAGCCACATGGGGTTGGCACATTCGGCTCTCCCTCCTTCCTATCGATAACGGCAGGTACAAGCAGCCTGCCATACCGAGCAAGACAGGCTGTCACCAGCCGTTTCCTACTACCAGCCGCCGAGTTTTCAGGGGATGGCTTGGACAATGGCACGTGCAGTCTGTACAGCCAATCGGTGTACGGTATTACGTATGGGGTACCTGGATTGGCTGGGAGGTCCTCGTTGGTTCAATCCCGGGCCACCTTACACTTTAGAAGAGCCGCCCTCAGCCAGACATATCCCAAAACATGGTCAGCTGTGGGATTGGTTCTTATGCGACCCGGAAGTGCTAAATTTACAGATATATGATATCCGTTAAAAGACCAGGTACGGGCGAGAGATGTAATACTGATTTCACAGCACAGACCATCCGTGTAAGTGGTGGATTGGTGGTCATCGGGGCATGGTTAGGATGCCGTGGGGGGATGGGGAGCTGGAGGTTTTGTGACCACTCCTCCTGGTCCCGTGTCAGCAGTATGGCTAATATGTATATCCGTTTGGTGTTATTTCAGACCACATATTCTACAGGTTATTTACTAAACTTTCCTAGGTGTGTATGGGGTTCCAACAATGAACCAGGTCATTGGGACGTTGGTCTGTATCGTTTCTTTCGAATAGGTTTGACCTGCTTGTCGTTCGCAGCTGTAGACTCATGTTGTTGATTTTGTTTCCCAGGCTGAACGGTCTTGGATAACAGTCTTGCCCAGTGGCCCTTCGTTTCCATATTCAGTCTCTCTGTCTAGTTGCCCAAGTTTACCTATTTGTTTTTTTTTAAAAAGTTGATTTGATTTGTGTAGAGTTTAACTGCTTATTCAGCGAGTGGTGATGGTTTTCTGCTTTCAGATATCGTTACGGCACATGGGTAAAATCTGTGGGGGTGGGGTGGGGGCTCTCCAGGAGATATAGTAAGGTGGCCCTCGTTCTGCCGAACTAGGCTTCTATGTACATAACATTCTTTATATGCAAAATAAGTACAGTTCTAACTACCTGTGCTTATAATACACCGAACCCTGAAACACGTTTAAAATACGTTGTCTTCTCTAATTAGTTATTTATGTAGTGTCGTGCCATCATGTTCCAGGAGAGTCAATTCTTGACCTAATCAGCAGCTGGTAACTTTATTTCTGTATCACACCTTGTATGTTAAAGCCATAAACATTACAAAGAGCCCATTCATGAACGTAATGAAGGCAGGAGTAGCCTTGAGTTGTATTATTGTTTTAGTTTGAAGTAAAATACTTCAAATTGTATTATAGTGTTTACTCACTCTTTATATTTTGATAGCTTATGCGAACGTACAAGGCGTGTGAGTACAAGTAAAGCGGGGCAGGAGGATTATAACCATAATCTATCTATTTCTACTTTACCATTAGAACACAACACGTACAGAAAGGTAAATGAACACATTTATTACGTCGCATCTTAAACTTTAAAATCACTGTTAAACTCTTTTACTTGACACGTTTAGCTACATTCCAAATTTGACATTATTGTTGGTTGCAAGGCTGGGCTTCCTTATCCTTGGCTTTCCTTATTAAATTAGCTTTCATTTTTTAATGTTGTATTGTCTTCAGCACATACATTATTACATTTAATCTGAATACACTTGAATAACTTGTTAAACCTAATTTAGTGGGTAAGTTGTGCTCCCCTCTTTCTTTGATGTGCTTTTTTTTTTTTTTTTTTTTTTTTTTAACGTGACGTATCCCTTGACCCCTTTCATTCCTTCCACTTTCCGTGCTCTCATATAGGCCTCTATTGTCTGTTCATTCTGTGAAAAATGATTTGCCTACGATGGCATTTTTATTGAAGATTCTCTACCTAAGATCTACTCGCTGTCTGACTAGCTATGCCAGGTCTCAGTTTTTGTTATAATTGGAACGTATCCGGGGCTTCTCATGAGCAAATTGATTTCTATTCACGAGAGGCCTCGCGTTTGAGGATTTTTTTTAAAGTGGTGTCTGAGTGGAGTAGATGCTGCTTCATTTTTCCACTTTTTCATTAGGATCAGTTTTTTGTTCAGCTAACGTTTTTCATCCACGAGAGCCAAACTTTTATTTTACTGGTTCTTCTCGGAACAGTATTGCAATTATATTGTTTATTAAAGCGAAGTTCTTTTTGTTTATTTTTTTAGCTGCTTTCCAGGTGTGTCTTGCCATCTTACCATTAAATTTTTCTGACTTGTTTACCGCCGGACAATTTTTATGCAATTTTGGGGTGTACTTTATTAGGTCTCAGACAATGGCAGATTTAGCTGTCTATTGCCGATCGTTCATGCTGTCATTAAGTATACAGGGCATTAGCATATCGAGGATATTTACACACTGTACCACTGACAAACACTATGGCTTCTTAGTGATATGAAGTACTGCATACAGTTTAGCATGCTTGTTTTAATGGCACAATGTATGGCAGACTGTGTATTAACGACATATGTTCAGAATCCAAGCCATATGAGTTGCATTTGCTAAGGCTTGTTTTGAAATTGTTTTCTTGTTACATATCATCTATCTTCAGTTTAGCAAGCTCTTTTCCCCCATTGCTCCTTATGTCAGTGTGTTTTTTCTGTTCTGTTTACTAGGAACACAGAGATATGAGACTCATACTTTTAATCTAGTGTTTGTCTTTCTTAGTTTTGTCAAAGCGAAATTTGTCTGAAAGATAAACAGTCCATACACTGTCATTGTGATGAAGAGCAGCAAATGTTTATTTGCTTAAACCCAAGGAGGAAGACGCACACAGTGGCGCACTGTGGGTATTTCAAGCTTCTCAAGTTGGGAGGAACCTTTTATATGTTTCAACACTCATTTGTTTGCATTACAAGCACTATTTCATCATCTACAAGCACCTGCAAGGCCTATAATTGACAGAAAAACCTTTTTAAGAAAAACAAGCTTAACAGTAGGGTAAATTAGGACAATGACCTCTTATCTTAATTTCGAGGCCCCTGTTTGAGGCAAATTGCATTTCATATGTAGCAACCTAGCCTCCCTACAGGTCACATTCCGGTTACATGGAGTAAAAAGCTATAATTTTGGAACACATACCATTTATCTTAACTAAAAAGTACTATTCTCCCAAAATGTCAGCCAAAAATAAAAATAGTCAAGAGTCTTCTAAAGGCCCCCAAAAACCTGCACAGGAGGGTGGGCCCAGAGCCTCTTCACAAACCAATCCTGGGTACAAGGGTAAAAACTTTGATCCCAAAAAGGCCTGGTGTCGAAACTGTAGTCAGTCTGGACACCAAACTGGAGACAAGGCCTGTCCCAAGAAAAGTTCCACTCCAATCCAGGTAACACTGGAATGGCTAGTCTCCAAGTGGGATCAACAGTGTGCCCAGGGCAAATCAGGGTCCACACTGAAGCTACTCTAGTCTCTGAGGGTGGGGTGGATTTAGCCACACTAGCTGCCTGGCCCCCTAACATGCAAAAATACAGGCAGCAGCTCTTTATTAATGGGGCAAGTGTAGAGGGCCTGAGGGATACAGGTGCCAGTGTCACCATGGTGACAGAAAAACTGGTTTCCCCTGGCCAATACCTGACTGGAAAAACTTATACAGTCACCAATGCTGACAATCAAACTAAAGCACATCCCATGGCAATGGTAACTTTAGAATGGGGAGGGGTCAATGGCCTGAAACAGGTGGTGGTCTCCTCAAACATCCCAGTAGACTGTCTGCTTGGAAATGACCTGGAGTCCTCAGCATGGGCTGAGGTAGAACTAAAAACCCATGCAGCCATGCTGGGTATCCCTGAACTGGTGTGTGTAAAAGCAAGAGCACAATGCAAGGCACAGGGTGAAAAAGTAGAGCTGGAGTCTGGAAAAATGGCCCAGCCTACCAAGAGAAAAGGAAAGTCAGTTGGGAAACCAACTGCAACACAGTCAGAAAAAGGGAACCTCTCTTCTCAGGAAGAAGTTCTGCCCTCTGAGGGAACTGAGCCTTTGGAACTTGAACCTTATCAGGTTGAGCTCTTAGGCCCAGGGGGACCCTCAAGGGAGGAGCTGTGTAAGGGACAAGAAACCTGTCCCTCTCTTGAAGGCCTTAGGCAGCAAGCTGCTGAAGAGTCCAAGGGCAAGAAAAATGGAACACATAGGGTCTATTGGGAAGATGGACTCCTGTACACTGAGGCCAGAGACCCCAAACCTGGTGCCACTAGGAGAGTGGTAGTGCCTCAGTCGTTCAGAGAGTTTATTCTGACCTTAGCCCATGATATTCCCCTTGCTGGGCATTTGGGACAAACCAAGACGTGGGAGAGGTTAGTCAACCACTTCTACTGGCCCAATATGTTCCAGAAGGTTAAGGAGTTTTGCCTCTCCTCCCCACCTGTCAATCCAGTGGTAAGACAGGTGGGCACCCAAAGGCCCCCCTTATTCCACTTCCAGTGGTGGGGGTCCCCTTTGAAAGAGTGGGTGTGGACATAGTTGGTCCACTGGAACCTCCCACAGCCTCAGGAAATATGTACATCCTAGTAGTAGTGGATCATGCTACTAGGTATCCTGAAGCTATTCCCCTTAGGTCGACTACTGCCCCTGCAGTAGCCAAGGCCCTCATTGGTATCTTTACCAGAGTGGGTTTTCCTAAGGAGGTGGTGTCTGACAGAGGTACCAACTTCATGTCAGCATACCTAAAACACATGTGGAATGAGTGTGGAGTGACTTACAAATTCACTACACCATACCATCCACAAACTAATGGCTTAGTTGAGAGATTCAACAAGACATTAAAGGGCATGATCATGGGGCTCCCAGAAAAACTCAAAAGGAGATGGGATGTCCTCTTGCCATGTCTGCTTTTCGCTTACAGAGAGGTGCCACAGAAGGGAGTAGGATTCTCACCCTTTGAACTTCTGTTTGGCCATCCTGTAAGGGGACCACTTGCTCTTGTTAAAGAAGGCTGGGAGAGACCTCTTCATGAGCCTAAACAAGACATAGTGGACTATGTACTTGGCCTTCGCTCTAGAATGGCAGAGTACATGGAAAAGGCAACCAAAAACCTTGAGGCCAGCCAACAGCTCCAGAAGTTTTGGTATGACCAAAAGGCTGCACTGGTTGAGTTCCAACCAGGGCAGAAAGTCTGGGTTCTGGAGCCTGTGGCTCCCAGGGCACTCCAGGACAAATGGAGTGGCCCTTACCCAGTGCTAGAGAGGAAGAGTCAGGTCACCTACCTGGTGGACCTGGGCACAAGCAGGAGCCCCAAGAGGGTGATCCATGTGAACCGCCTGAAACTCTTCCATGACAGGGCTGATGTGAATCTGTTGATGGTAACAGATGAGGATCAGGAGGCAGAGAGTGAACCTCTCCCTGATCTTCTGTCATCAGACCCAAAAGATGGCTCAGTAGATGGAGTGATCTACTCAGACACCCTCTCTGGCCAACAGCAAGCTGATTGTAGGAGAGTCCTACAACAGTTTCCTGAACTCTTCTCCTTAACCCCTGGTCAGACACACCTGTGTACCCATGATGTGGACACAGGAGACAGCATGCCTGTCAAAAACAAAATCTTTAGACAGTCTGACCATGTTAAGGAAAGCATCAAGGTGGAAGTCCACAAGATGCTGGAATTGGGAGTAATTGAGCGCTCTGACAGCCCCTGGGCTAGCCCAGTGGTCTTAGTCCCCAAACCTCACACCAAAGATGGAAAGAAAGAGATGAGGTTTTGTGTGGACTACAGAGGGCTCAATTCTGTCACCAAGACAGATGCTCATCCAATTCCTAGAGCTGATGAGCTCATAGATAAATTAGGTGCTGCCAAATTCTTAAGTACCTTTGACTTGACAGCAGGGTACTGGCAAATAAAAATGGCACCTGGAGCAAAAGAGAAAACAGCATTCTCCACACCTGATGGGCATTATCAGTTTACTGTTATGCCCTTTGGTTTAAAGAATGCCCCTGCCACCTTCCAAAGGTTGGTGAATCAATTCCTTGCTGGCTTGGAGTCCTTTAGCACAGCTTATCTTGATGATATTGCTGTCTTTAGCTCCACCTGGCAGGATCACCTGGTCCACCTGAAGAAGGTTTTGAAGGCTCTGCAATCTGCAGGCCTCTCTATCAAGGCATCCAAATGCCAGATAGGGCAGGGAACAGTGGTTTACTTGGGCCACCTTGTAGGTGGAGGCCAAGTTCAGCCACTCCAACCCAAGATCCAGACTATTCTGGACTGGGTAGCTCCAAAAACCCAGACTCAAGTCAGGGCATTCCTTGGCTTGACTGGGTATTACAGGAGGTTTGTGAAGGGATATGGATCCATTGTGACAGCCCTCACTGAACTCACCTCCAAGAAAATGCCCAAGAAAGTGAACTGGACTGTGGAATGCCAACAGGCCTTTGACACCCTGAAACAAGCAATGTGCTCAGCACCAGTTCTAAAAGCTCCAGATTATTCTAAGCAGTTCATTGTGCAGACAGATGCCTCTGAACATGGGATAGGGGCAGTTTTGTCCCAAACAAATGATGATGGCCTTGACCAGCCTGTTGCTTTCATTAGCAGGAGGTTACTCCCCAGGGAGCAGCGTTGGAGTGCCATTGAGAGGGAGGCCTTTGCTGTGGTTTGGTCCCTGAAGAAGCTGAGACCATACCTCTTTGGGACTCACTTCCTAGTTCAAACTGACCACAGACCTCTCAAATGGCTGATGCAAATGAAAGGTGAAAATCCTAAACTGTTGAGGTGGTCCATCTCCCTACAGGGAATGGACTTTATAGTGGAACACAGACCTGGGACTGCCCATGCCAATGCAGATGGCCTTTCCAGGTTCTTCCACTTAGAAAATGAAGACTCTCTTGGGAAAGGTTAGTCTCATCCTCTTTCGTTTGGGGGGGGGGGGTTGTGTAAGGAAATGCCTCCTTGGCATGGTTGCCCCCTGACTTTTTGCCTTTGCTGATGCTATGTTTACAATTGAAAGTGTGCTGAGGCCTGCTAACCAGGCCCCAGCACCAGTGTTCTTTCCCTAGCCTGTACTTTTGTATCCACAATTGGCAGACCCTGGCATCCAGATAAGTCCCTTGTAACTGGTACTTCTGGTACCAAGGGCCCTGATGCCAAGGAAGGTCTCTAAGGGCTGCAGCATGTCTTATGCCACCCTGGAGACCTCTCACTCAGCACAGACACACTGCTTGCCAGCTTGTGTGTGCTAGTGAGGACAAAACGAGTAAGTCGACATAGCACTCCCCTCAGGGTGCCATGCCAGCCTCTCACTGCCTATGCAGTATAGGTAAGACACCCCTCTAGCAGGCCTTACAGCCCTAAGGCAGGGTGCACTATACCATAGGTGAGGGTACCAGTGCATGAGCATGGTACCCCTACAGTGTCTAGACAAAACCTTAGACATTGTAAGTGCAGGGTAGCCATAAGAGTATATGGTCTGGGAGTCTGTCAAACACGAACTCCACAGCACCATAATGGCTACACTGAAAACTGGGAAGTTTGGTATCAAACTTCACAGCACAATAAATGCACACTGATGCCAGTGTACATTTTATTGCAAAATACACCCCAGAGGGCACCTTAGAGGTGCCCCCTGAAACTTAACTGACTGTCTGTGTAGGCTGACTAGTTCCAGCAGCCTGCCACACCAGAGACATGTTGCTGGCCCCATGGGGAGAGTGCCTTTGTCACTCTGAGGCCAGTAACAAAGCCTGCACTGGGTGGAGATGCTAACACCTCCCCCAGGCAGGAGCTGTGACACCTGGCGGTGAGCCTCAAAGGCTCACCCCTTTGTCACAGCCCAGCAGGGCACTCCAGCTTAGTGGAGTTGCCCGCCCCCTCCGGCCACGGCCCCCACTTTTGGCGGCAAGGCTGGAGGGAACAAAGAAAGCAACAAGGAGGAGTCACTGGCCAGTCAGGACAGCCCCTAAGGTGTCCTGAGCTGAAGTGACTCTAACTTTTAGAAATCCTCCATCTTGCAGATGGAGGATTCCCCCAATAGGGTTAGGATTGTGACCCCCTCCCCTTGGGAGGAGGCACAAAGAGGGTGTACCCACCCTCAGGGCTAGTAGCCATTGGCTACTAACCCCCCAGACCTAAACACGCCCTTAAATTTAGTATTTAAGGGCTACCCTGAACCCTAGAAAATTAGATTCCTGCAACTACAAGAAGGACTGCCTAGCTGAAAACCCCTGCAGAGGAAGACCAGAAGACAACTGCCTTGGCTCCAGAAACTCACCGGCCTGTCTCCTGCCTTCCAAAGATCCTGCTCCAGCGACGCCTTCCAAAGGGACCAGCGACCTCGACATCCTCTGAGGACTGCCCCTGCTTCGAAAAGACAAGAAACTCCCGAGGACAGCGGACCTGCTCCAAGAAAGGCTGCAACTTTGTTTCAAGAAGCAGCTTTAAAGAACCCTGCAACTCCCCGCAAGAAGCGTGAGACTTGCAACACTGCACCCAGCGACCCCGACTCGGCCGGTGGAGAACCAACACCTCAGGGAGGACCCCCGGACTACTCTACGACTGTGAGTACCAAAACCTGTCCCCCCTGAGCCCCCACAGCGCCGCCTGCAGAGGGAATCCCGAGGCTTCCCCTGACCGCGACTCTCTGAAACCTAAGTCCCGACGCCTGGAAAAGACCCTGCACCCGCAGCCCCCAGGACCTGAAGGACCGGACTTTCACTGCAGAAGTGACCCCCAGGAGTCCCTCTCCCTTGCCCAAGTGGAGGTTTCCCCGAGGAAGTCCCCCTTGCCTGCCTGCAGCGCTGAAGAGATCCCTTGATCTCTCATTGACTTACATTGCGAACCCGACGCTTGTTCTAACACTGCACCCGGCCGCCCCCGCGCCGCTGAGGGTGAAATTTCTGTGTGGGCTTGTGTTCCCCCCGGTGCCCTACAAAACCCCCCTGGTCTGCCCTCCGAAGACGCGGGTACTTACCTGCAAGCAGACCGGAACCGGGGCACCCCCTTCTCTCCATTGGAGCCTATGCGTTTTGGGCACCACTTTGAACTCTGCACCTGACAGTCCCTGAGCTGCTGGTGTGGTAACTTTGGGGTTGCTCTGAACCCCCAACGGTGGGCTACCTTGGACCAAGAACTGAACCCTGTAAGTGTCTTACTTACCTGGTAAAACTAACAACAACTTACCTCCCCCAGGAACTGTGAAAATTGCACTGTGTCCACTTTTAAAATAGCTATTTGTGAATAACTTGAAAAGTATACATGCAATTGAAATGATTCAAAGTTCCTAATGTACTTACCTGCAATACCTTTCAAACAAGATATTACATGTTACATTTGAACCTGTGGTTCTTAAAATAAACTAAGAAAAGATATTTTTCTATACAAAACCTATTGGCTGGATTTGTCTCTGAGTGTGTGTACCTCATTTATTGTCTATGTGTATGTACAACAAATGCTTAACACTACTCCTTGGATAAGCCTACTGCTCGACCACACTACCACAAAATAGAGCATTAGTATTATCTATTTTTACCACTATTTTACCTCTAAGGGGAACCCTTGGACTCTGTGCATGCTATTCCTTACTTTGAAATAGCACATACAGAGCCAACTTCCTACAGTGCTCTTGCAGGATGTTAATTGCAAATTATCCAATTATTTTCTTAGGTTTCTCAGAGTTCAGGGTTACAAAGCATACACAGAGTTGGGATAGGAGGGCCTTGTATGCCCACACTCTTGCACCTGCATGTTATAATAAATTAATTCAGCAAGACTAAAGCTTTGTATCTTATCTTAAGTGGCATTTTTCACAGGAATATGAGCATGTCTTTGCAAACTAGTCTAAAAGCACAAAAATGGAGAATCTATTGCTAATGTTTGAACAATGGTTAAAATCTATAGGTCTATTTATTTTCTTCTTTCACAGTTTCTTGAAGAAAATATTGCATGTTATTCCAACTTTGCAAATGTGTTCCTCATTGTATTGTGTTATTGGTAATTTATGTCAGCCTTTGTGTTCCTTGGAGTACTCAATCCCTTTAATGTTGTTCAGCTTTCTATATCTGTTATTAAACATGTCTCGTTTGCTCTGTATTGTGCTTCACTCCCATTTCAGGAATGGGTTCCTTGCTATGACCAGGATGAATGCTGTGGTGCACTGAATGATTGTGAAATGCGTACTTCAGTATGTGCATAACCATGCTGTTGCATACAACATTTCTGTCAAGTTAGTCTACATTGTCTTGGTGTCTTCTCTAAACTCCTTGTATGAATTTCAGTAGCTATGCCTGTATATATGTTTTTATGTATCCATTTCACTCTACATATTTGGAGGGCTTGGAAAATGTAGTGATTGAAGTATATTAATCATCTTGATAGTTTCTCTTAGTTCAAAATGGAAGTCACATAGGTATTTCAATGTCTTTGTTAACTTCAGCAGTGTGCATATTGTTCCATTGTAAAGTTATCTTATTTTTTTTTTAACCGGAATGCAAAATATTCTACTCATTATTGAACCGATTGGAATGGCTTATTTTCCCTGATGACTCTTGTGTAACTCTATTTCCTGTTAAAGATTTTCAAACCTCTTTTTTTATTTTATTTTTCGCATAAGTTACAATCAATCATCTTGCATTGTAAAGTATTATTCGACTATCTTGTACGCTTCAGATTTTTATCTTGAAGGTTCAGCAGAAGTAAACAACCAAACTGTGAACTGAACAGGTATACAAGCGGGTCTTATCTTGGGTTCTAGTCTGCTGCAGTTTATTTAGGGCTGTAGGGATTGAACAGGTCATGACCATCTGGGCCCAGCCACAGGTAGATTAGCTGTTGTCTCTGGGACCAGTAGGCACCAACCTATGTGGGTCGCTCCTCTACCATCTCTTGAGTGCTGTCTGTAGACCCTGCGATGTTGCAGGCATCTGTTTGGTTAGTATATGAATGACTGATTGTAGGGCTTCTCTGAATATGATCAAGAGAGGTTGCCTTCATGTTCTGCTCGCTGCCTCCCTACCGAGGGCTTCCTCCTCCGCACTTGCCCGGTACTCCACTTCTCCTTTCCACCTGACATAGGTCATACCTTGTGCTAATTTTCAGGCTCTGGCAATCTGTTTCGTGACTAAGGCCAGGCTAAATCCAGCAGTTTATTGCCTGATTGATTTGTTGTCGGTCTGTGCAACCCTCCCAGCAAATAGACCTCTGGTACCAGCTCCAGTGTTCTGCTCAGATTCCCCCACCCCAACCCCCAAAATGTTTGACAATATTAACCCAGTAAGGTTCCATCTCAGGGCACCTCCAAACCATATGCAGAAAGCAAGCTGACTGCGTCAAGCATCTGGACAGTAGCTAGGCTCTCCACCATCATCCCTTCCCCCATGCAGGCCGCCACTTGTCTTGGGTGGGAGATATGTTTGATGGAGGAAATTAAATTGTGTGAACTTTAGCTGTATGTTATATGACACTTTTTTGTGTATTCCAAAATCCAGTACTACTACTTATCTGTGATTTTGTGCCCTAAGTCTGCCTCCCGTTTTGCCTTGCCCTTAAGTGGTTGTCTTAATAACATGGTGTTGAGTGCATTATATAGCTGTGTAATAATGTGTTTACTGCCTCCAATCATTCTGAGTAAATTCAGGACATCATATTTTGTGGGGCATCCCTTTTTCAGATCCCACAGTTGTGTGAAGGTTTGGGTTACAACCATGTACGTAAAAAAATTGCCCAGGACGGAGATCATAGTCCTCTATTAGTTGGTCCATAGTCAGGGTCTCTATATTTTGGTAGCATTCCCCTACTGTCACAGTGTGGTTCAGTCCATTGTGTCAGATGTGTGGCCTTGAGCAACAAAGTTGTTCCTGCCCCTAAGAGGCCTGCCAGTGGCATTGCCAGCAAGTAAAGGGGGTAGTGTCATCAGTTTATTACATTTCCTCCAGCTCATCCGCACTATGGACAGTAATATCGGTGTAGTCTGTGGTGCTGGTTTCTGTACCAGCAAGAGGGCCACCAGGGTTCTCTTACTGGGGTCATTACACACCTGACCCAGCTTGCCTCTCCCCTCACCATCCAGACAGGTGGCTATCCACTGCAGGTGTGCTGCTAGATGATAGAACTCGAAGTCCGGGACACCAAGGCTTCCAGAAGTAATGGCTGCATTTGATGGCATTGGCGTGCGTCGTCATCATCAGATCACTAATATGAGGTTGGGGGTGGCTGTGGAAGCACTTCAGCTGCCATCCTGGGTGGGTGTTTATAGGGGTGGCTCATGGAGGAGTACCAGCGCTTCCCCCGTGGATGGGAGCGAGGATGGAACAGGTCAGTCCTCAGCAAAAGCCCACCATGGCTGAGGACTGAACCGTTCCGTCCTCTGCACGCAACAGATCAAAACACAGGTCCTCTCTGGTTCCAACAATCAACTCTGTGTTCCATCTTAGTTTACTAGTAGTTTGTGGGATGGGAAGCGGGATCTACAAATGGTGTCTCTCAAACATTCCTGGTAGGATTCGAGTCAGTCATCTGTTACCCACCAGAGGGACCTCATTTACTGGACCTTCTTTCCTGTGGCTCTTTGTTTGCTGATTTTTGCTATCCGTCTACTGTGTCCCAGATGGTTTCCGTGGAGTTAAAAAAAAAAAACCAGAATGTGATCCACCACCTTTGACCTTTTTGATGTGTTCTTTGTACCTCATTGAAGGAAACCTCTATGTCACAATAATTCAAAGAAACTAGCTAGTATAGCGCATTGGGGGGGGGGGGGGGGGGGGGGGTTAGCTGGGGAACTTTGTTTTGGAAATGGTACTAGCAATCCAGGAGCTCTTTTTATGGAAAAATGTTTAGAAAGTCCATTAGATTCAAAGGTCCCTAGAATCCATTTTTCTAGAAAAAATCCCCCTTAGAAAGTGTAAATTGTTTGTGTGAACCCCTCCTTTCAGTGCATTGACGGTTGTTCATAGCAGCACCCTTGCAGTCACTTAGAGCTAAATAATGGAGGCATGTATGTGAGACATGTTATTAATGATTGTTTCAATGCATCTTCAGTTGTATTTGTAATGTTGAGTACCTTTCTAAGGTCTGCTCTGATAAGCCATTAAATGGGGACAGTATCTATTTTGTGCTCTACTGCTACCCACAATTATTTTCTTCACCTTTTCAGAATGAGAAGGAGATGATTGTTTACTGGGATCTGGCATATCCGACATGGTTGTATATATTGCAGAAGCTGGCCGGCTTGAGAAATTTTATTTGTCTAGACTGACCATATTTACACAATGTTACCTGAGGGTTGTTTGTATCTAGCAATGTATTGGTTTTATGAGATTAGATCGAGGACTCTTGAAACTTGCTTCCAACAGAATCCTAGATTAATCAGTAGCACCCGTGGTATCACTTTCACTCTACTTGCTTATAATAGCAATTCACCTTCCAGGAGAATTAAATAAGATGGCAATCTAACAATGTAGTCGCCTTCACTTAAAAAGGGCAGAGGTTTAACTTCTTGAGGTTAGACCAGTGTAGTTGTAAAGCCTTAACAAATTGTCATTTTTTTATTATTTTTTTTAAAAATTTGAAGTATTGGCTTTGCCCAAGATTTGCATCTAGGGTTCTGCAGCTTTATGCTGCACTAGGATATCACACTTGCTATGTGATGCATTGAGATTGTTCAGATTTAAACTCATTATTAACATTGGAGTCTTATCACAGACAGGCTGTGCAACATCCCTACATGGCTGGTTGCCAAAGAGAGATTAAGATGTGAGAGAGAGAGATAGATACTTGGGAAAAGTGGAAGGAGACGAGGAAGAATAGCTGTATATCTCAAGAGCACTGTGGTGAGCAACTCGAAAAGCAAGTCTGCTGACTGCAGTAACTCCCTGCATGAAGCTTATTATTGGCCTCTGCATTTGTCATTGAACCCAAAAGCTGCTATGGCTTACTGCAACTTGTTGGGGGGAGGGTGGCAGGAGGCTCTCCCATACGTCAGTGGCATTAACAGATGTGATGTCCATTTAGTCTCTGCCTTCCCAAGCCCATTTTATTCTTCAAATACTTTGCATGCTAAACTACACCTTTGCTGATCCCTATTTGCATGGGAACTATGAAGAGATTCTGCTGCCATAACTATGCATAAACTGGTAGCCTAGTCCCCTTGTTCACTTCCCTCTGAAAACTGCACAGTGCTGCAGCCTCGAGTAACATGCCACACTGTGGGATTGCAGTTACTTGCACCAATCTGTATTTTGGTTATATGTCCTAGATTGCTCTTGTTGCAACAGAATGTTAGCCTCTGTATACATGGACCTGCAGTGACACACATTTAGTTACTGAACATATGCAATACTAATTGAAGCAACTGTGGTTTATGTTGTGAGACATTGCAAAGTTAGTAAGCATATTTCCATAGCTGCAAATAGTCTTAAATGTTTTAAGAAGTACCAGGAGTGTGTGTACAATATGTTGCGAGACGTGCATGTGTTTTACTGAATTACTGCTTCTCTGGTCTCCAAACACACATCAAAAGATGATCACTACAAACACTTACATTGCCTTTTGTATTTTATTGACACTGTAGATTGTGTTTGAATGTTCAGCTCCCTGTGAAGGTGTTAAGATTTGTGACCAGGGGCTCATTAGCCTTGGTAGTGGGCCAATCCATTCAGGTATTTTTAAGTGGTCTATCCTTATCAACGTTTTAAGTAAACACTACCATTGGGGAATGTTTGTTTCCTGAATTACTGCTCTTCTGGTCTTCAAACACTGCTGCATATTAAAAAATTGAATGTCTAGCCCTACAAAGACATACATTTATGTTAGTATTTTACTGCAGGGGCCAGTTTGGTACCAGTACTGACCATTAAGTAGTCGTTCTGCGTGGGATTTGTTCCCCAGCTGCTGGAAAGTTAGTCTTCATTTCAGTTTCTAACAATATCCACTCTGAAGGCATGGCTAATGGTGTTCCAGGACATATGGGCAGTGGAGAACCAAAACAACATGTTATGTACCATTGAAGAATTTAATTTCTCACCTAGGAAATATAATCTACATGCTAACTCTGACTTGAAGTCTTCTTTAAACGTTTAGGAGTAGCCAAGGTCAACGAAAGAGGGGCACAAAAAACATGCATGGACAGATGTTTTTTCTACTCCACTGTTTGATTTACAGGGACTATTTGACTTGTGTGTTTTTTTTTTTTTTTAAACCGAGCAGACCTGTTAATTTTAACAAACTTTGCATGTGGTCCTGATACTATAAAGTCTTACAATTTTACTTCAGTAGGATTTGTGTCAACTAAATATAGTCTACCTGATGGTACATAGGTAACAATACCAGACTCACAGATTGACTTCACTTTAGCAGCTGCTATTGGACATGGGAATTGGGTCGGAGGAACAGCCATTCTTCAATGTCAAAACCAGTCTGTATTGGATCATATGCTAGGAAGGAAGGAAAATCATAAACTTTTACTTGAAAGATTTGGAGCTATTAACTGTAGAGTGTCAAGGTAAAACCAATTAAGTCTATTGACTCTGATATGACAGCTTAGCTGTTAACTAATTCAAGTAAGGGTATAGGACCGAAACGAATAATACAAATTAGAAATTCAACAGATTTTGAGGGGAAAGGAAGATTGAGGATAGAAATTGCATAGCCAGTGTAATTATTGACACAGGCCATGTACTAGATGTGAGGACGAAATACAATTTTAAATCCAGTTGCCTGCACTGTTGTGCAAAGGAGATCTTAGTGTAAATATATACATTATAATTTGGATAGCAATACATATTGGCATATATATATTGTTGTGGAATATTGGAGTGTGGGAAAACCATTTGTCACCATTGCAAGTTTTCGTTATTTTGGTTTATTTAATTTACGTGTGCCCAAGAAACCTGGCAGTGTTTGCACTTAGTGGCTACCAAATGTGGAAAAGATTCGCTAAACCCTTATGGAGACCCCAGATGTGTATTTTGATTAGGTGTTCTGTGCAGCTTGGAAGTTTCATAATGTGTAGTACTGGGGAAAAATGATCTCTTAGTAGCTGAATGTTAAATTAAGCAGATGGGACAGGTTGATTCAATGATTGTTGGTTTTCCAGTAGGTGCTATGACCACTGCTCTGCAGAATGATTTTATTGTGTCAGTTACAGTTGGTTACTTACTGGGGATTTCAATGAAAGCTGTTGGTGCAGTTTTATAGTCATAAATATTATAACGTGGCATGTCATGGGGAGGCATCTTGTATTCAGCGGTCTTTCACACATGGATAGGCCATTGATAGATATAATATATATACTTTTTTTTTTTCGGTCAGAGTTTGAATGGGAGTCATTGTCCTTCTCTTCATACACTCTACTTAGTAAAGTAAATGTACAGGGTACTTGACTGGATGTTTGTAGATGCTAGGCACTAAATTGTTGTGAAGTTATCCCTTCTGGCCAATCGTGCTGCCCTATTTTCCAGTTTTGGTAATATGAATAAATATTGTCACATTGTTACCATGGGTAAAATCAGTAGGACCTTTCTGACACCGACCCTTAGAAATTTTGGGAACTGAAACTATGCAATTTAAAAGATCAGTAACTCAAAGCACTTTGCTGTTAAATGGGTCTAATATGACCTGACAGAACATAGTTCTGTCTTACAATCCCAAGGAAGGACACCAACCCTGTAGCAGCTTGATTGTTTGGCTAATTAGCCAATTTTTCCACCTATCCTGATATAAAACTATCTACTAATTAGTTAATTTTCCATCCTTGTACTAGGGTCTATGTAACCAAAAAATCAGACAGGCTCAACAATGTGAAATAAACTTCAAGGTGTCCACTACAAAGGCAAACAACCCAAAGCAATCCTGCAGGTCATGAACTTTTTTTTGTTGCTAACTTAGCTTCTTCTTTATACATCCACAGAGTTTGCTGTTACTAACACCTATAGTTAACAGTATACTTATTAATTTCTTAGCAAACCTTTCTACTATGGCCATGTATTGGTAAGACCAGACATTAAATCTACATTACACACTGTCTTGTAATAATAGAACACAGAGCACCCCATCATATTATTAATCATATAGAGAATCATCAATTAATCTTTATTTTTCTTAAGAATAGAATAGCAGGAAGATGTGCTAAATGCTTATAATTACCCATGTATCTGCAGCAATCACAGTTTTTAAATTGTTTGTTTATGCATAAAAGAACACATACAACTATGTACTATATTATAGCATATTACTTTAGGGAGAATTATCAATTCAACCGCACCGTCAATGTCAGTAACCGTTCAGAGACTCCCGGTCCGAGTCTACACATTTTGCTCTAACTTAGTGTGCATGAAGAGATAATACATTAATGGTATTAGGCTAGGTCGACCCAACCACTACAACTTCCGGAAGCACACCGATAGAGCGGTGCCCACCCCTACAGAATCGGTACAGTACATTTCAATATATTAACCAACAACAGAACACTGTAATTATAGTAAGCATCGACAGACCAAAAGATAGTGCTACGAATGACCATCATTCATCCAGTGCATCAAGCAAATGCGGCTGAGGGGACGCCCAGAGAGGTATCGCAGCAGCATCCCAGAAACAAAACCGGAACAGAGGGGGGGTGCTCATTCATGACGACTCCTTTCCTGAAGCAAAGACTGGGAACACACTCTCCCATGAACACCAAAGCTCACATCCATGCCTCAATAACCCCCAAACCTAGTCCTCCAAGGGCCCAAGCATGACCAGGGATCAGCTAGCGGGCACATCCGTTAAAGGGCCCTCTCGCTCGCTCTCCTGCACACCAGCTAACTCATTAACCCTGGCACGCCAGATCTCCAAATCATGGTCCGCATGCTCATCCAATCGAACCTTTCGTAAGCGGCATTCCTCCACGGCAGCCCATTCAGCTAAATCACTGAGCCAGGTAACATGCAATGGGGGGGGTTCTCGCTGGCCCATCGGATCGCAATGTGCCTTTTCGCCAATATAAGCCCCAGCTGTGAGAATCTATACACCATTTTACGACCCTTTTTAGGGACTGGAATCAGGCCCAGCAGGGAGTGTCCTCGTATACTGCACTCACAGCCATCACCTCCCTCGGCGTCTTCACCACTCTATGCCAATAGGATTGGACAGAGCAACAGACCCACGCCATGTGATCAAATGAAGCCGACGGTACTGCACAACAGCCACAGCTATCCAGCCTTGAGGGAAATATTCTATTTAAGCGTTGAGGTGTCAGGTATGCTCTATGCAAGTAATAGAAGTGTGTCAACTTAAATCTAGCGTTGCTAGTCTCGACTCGCACCAGAGAACAGGCCCTACTCCAGTCCCCATCAGTGAGTGCCGTTCAGAGGCTAGCTTCCCAACGGTCTCTAACCCCTTGAGTGCCAGTTAGTCTGTCACCCTTAAGAGCTTTGTTAGTTCGGGACAGGAGACCGCGGTCACCTCCAGGATCAAGTAGCGTCACCAGGAGATGAGATTCAACTGGCTCTTCCGGAAAGGTCGTCCAAAAACCTCTGACCGTCTACGAAATATTCACATATTGTAGGAACTGCCTTGGACCTATTCCAAAGAGGGATTCTGCCTCATCCCTCGTAATGAACGTACCATTGTGAAATAAGTCACCTGCATTATTGCAACCCCCTGCACGCCATTTCACAAAATCCATCACCTCAGCAGCCTTGGCAAAAGGTTGGACCCACCATAGTGGAAGCAGGTGCGCGTGTGGGGCCTTGTGCAAAACCCACACTACTGCACTCTCCCAAGCTCTCAACACCTGTACCACCAGATAGGGGGCACCCTGCGGAACCCCAGAGCCACCCATTAGTACATGCGGGAGGCACTCCACAAAACATCCTCAAACCACCAGACTGCATGCTGTAGTAACCCGGCGAAGTAGTATAAATATAGATCTGGCAGTCCCATGCCTCCACCAACCAGGTCCAATTTCAAAACTTCCATGCAGACTCTACATCTTTTGCCCGCCCAGACTAGGAATAATAGCAATTTATTAAAATGCTGGAATATCGAAAGGGGGAGCTCACAGAGGGAATTCTGCATAACATACGGGCAACGAGGTAGCAAGATCATTTTACTAAGTGCGATTCTACCCATAATCGATAATGGAAGAGAGGTCCAAAACTGAACAGAGGCACGGAGGCCCACCAGTACTCTTCCCATGTTTAAATTGAATTGCAGTAGCAGGGAGTGCGCAA
Organism: Pleurodeles waltl; assembly: GCF_031143425.1. Classification (NCBI taxonomy): domain Eukaryota; kingdom Metazoa; phylum Chordata; class Amphibia; order Caudata; family Salamandridae; genus Pleurodeles; species Pleurodeles waltl. The sequence goes on from NC_090445.1 coordinate 1,640,489,564, forward strand.
CCCGGATGCCTAATTATGAAATGGACTCAGTCTCCCAGGATAGGCCCAATCGGGGCAACTCTGACACCGCTATCGCCGACAGACCTGCCATCGGGAATAACAGTTTTTGTGCCGTTAACACGGAGGCCCGACACCTGCCCAAAAATGTCCATCGTGCCCAACAAGAGGGGGATCGCCCGTTTAGGGTTTGTGACTTACACTAGAGCATCATCTGCATACAATGATATTATGTGCGCTTTCGTCCCCACATGGATGCCCGTCCGTATTTGTATGGCTAGAGATTCCATGGCCAACGCGAACAGCAGTGGCGACCAGGGGCATCCCTGCCGTGTGCCTCATTTGATAATAAAGGAATCTGACACTCTCACCCTGAGTACAAAAGACGCACCCAAGCTAAGAAGACCGGGCCTTTGCCCATCCTGCACATCACCTCCCATAGGTAGCCACAGGATAAGGTGCCAAACGCTTTCTCCATATCTAGAGCCACTAGCTTTGCGGGAAGCGCATAGCCACGAGTCTTGTGCAGTATATGCAGTAATCACCGTTTATTCATTTGAGTTCCCCTCCCCGGTATAAAACCGCGTTGATCTCCCTGTACTAAATGCGTCACCACTCGATTCAAATGAGAGGCCAAAACTTTAGCTAATAATTTAACATCAACATTTAGCATGGACAACGGCCTAAACAAGCCCGGGTCATCAGCCTTCTTTCCTGGCTTCAGTAGCATGACTATCAAAGCTTCTCGCATATGCTCTGGCAGAAGACCTCACTTCGCGCCTCATGGAGTATTTCCAACAACTGTGGAAGAAGCACAGCAGAATAGGTATGATAAAATTTGACTGGTAACCCGTCTGGACCAGGTGCTATCTCGGTCGCTATACCACCCAACGCCTTCACTAGGGCTTCCAATGACCCCTCCCCCTCCAGTTCCTCCACCTGGGCCGCCTTAAGGTGAGGCATCCGGAGACCATGCAAGTACTCCTGAATCTGGGTCACGCCCACACTCCATGGTGCGGCATAGATATTTTGCAAGTGTTCACGCAGGTGCGAATTCACCCGCAACTGCCCTTAACTCTTTTCCCCAGAAGAGCCGCGGAGCATCTGGATAGTGGGGATGGGCCGCTCGTGCCAGAGGAGCCAAGCCAACACATGCTTGGAGCGGTCCCCTTCCCAAAATAGTCGCTGCCTATAGTTCCAGCGGACATAATTAGCCAGTCTATCCCAGAGGTCCACAATTCTACCTTGCACCTCAAGGCAATTCGCCTCCGAAACGTCACCATTATCGACTTGTCGCTGTATGGCTACCAATACTTCCTCCTGCTGCGCGTGCTCCCGGTCCAGGCATTGCCTGATACCATATGTTTTACTAAGGCTTTCCCCTCTGATAACTACTTTCATTGCCTCCCATTCTAAACCTCGAGTCGTTGCCGTACCCCAATTCGTACGAAGATATCCATCCAGCACACCCTGAAGATCTTTTTTGTATTTAGGATCTCCTAGTGAGTCCGGACGCAAACGCCACAGGGGGATCGCAGGCTTGGGCATGTGTGTTTCACATTCCAAAAGGAGGGGGGCATGGTCTGACAAAAACCGGACCTGGTAAACGACTCAGCGAGCGTCCAGTGAGCCATCTTGGCAAGGAGAAATCTATCCAGACGGCTGTAGGCCCCAGGGGTGGGTGTATAACACGAAAATACTTTAGATGTGGGGTAAATTTCTCTCCACACATCTACTAAGTGTAGATTCCTCATAACGCTCCTCAGTTTGGCAGTCATATGCGTTTTTGTATTCCTCTTCGGCGGGTCCCTATCTAGCTCTCCATCTAGGACACAGTTAGTCGCCAGCCCAAACGATGGGCATCCCAGTGTAAGATCTGAATTCATGTTGGAGCTGATAGAACCCCGCATCATCAGTATTGGAGGAAAAAATATTCAAAAGACCGAGCTCACGGCTATCTAGTATGCCTTGCAGAAATACGTATCGACCTTGCACATCCGCTTTTAGGCTTCTTAATGTAGAGGGAGTTTAAGGCCCCCCCCCCCCCCAAATAGAAACCCCCCTAGCATAGGAGGAATAGGTCGCCGAATAAAGCTGCCCCCTCCACTTTTTCTGCACTTTTTGCACTTCATTCTCCACCAAATGAGTCTCCTGCAGGAGAACAATATGTACGCCAAGCCATCTAAGGTACGTATGTACTCTGTATCGCTTCACAAAGGAGTTTAACCCCCTAATGTTCCATGTAACTGTGCGTGTCAGGGTACCCACCATATTCTGATCCAATCCACACGCCCCTCCACATCTCCCGTCCGTCCCCTCAACTCCCCACCCACCCACACGCAGCCCCCACAGCACAATCCCCCGGTCTGTTGCATGCGCAACCAGGTAAGTCGATGCCCCCTAAACAGAAGAAGTGTCCAATACAGACCTCCAACTCAAACTAGAACCCGCATAAAATTTCCCCATCCCTCCCCAGGTAAACACCTTCCACAACTAGTGTCTGCCCAATCGTGTGGTACCCCGCTATCATTTCTATAGCCCAGAAGTGGGGAGCAGTCTCTGTTCCCACTTTATAGCTAGATTCAGGTCCTTACTGCGCTCCGACAGTCCCACACATTAATCGTCTGGCCTACACCCACCCCCCCCACACACACACACCCACCCCCCCCACACACACACACCCACCCCCCCACACACCCTCACACCCCCCCCACACACACCCCCACCCCCCCCCCCCCCCCCCACACACACACACACACCCCACCCACACACACAAACCAACAATAGGGGGGGTGAGCTCAGGTCCACCACTCTGCCGCAGCCCCCAGAACAATCTTCAAACCGGTATCCTCCTTCCTACTTCTGAAAACAGTCTGCCCGTAACACAGGGGGACCCGGAGTGTGAGGACGCCTCTAACGTGACAGTTTGAACCAACAGTTTAGCCTCCTCGCGCTCCTGTCTCTGACATTCAAGACTCATGGTACCGTCCAAGTGAACAATCATTCGGCTTCCTCGGAGCGTCTGGTGCTTCTGCGGCCTGCAGTATGCATCTCGGCTGTCCCTCGTGGTCTCCTCCCACCCTCCCCATGCAGGGAGTCCGGCGTTCCTGTCTCATCATTCCGTTCCAACCAGTCCCACGCCGCTTCAGAAGACTGAAAGAAATGCGAGCGGCCCACATGGAGAACTTTCAAATTGGCTGGATACAGCAGCATATAAGGATAGCCCAGTTCTTTTAGCTTACGTTTAACACCAATATATGGTTGTCTCTGGAGCTGCACTGCCCTAGTGTAATCAGGAAAAAAACAGATTTTCAAATGTGGGATCTCCATGTTTGCGCACCTCCTGCAAAATTACGCCTCTGTAGTTAAGGACCTCCCGGCAGCACTGGCGCTGCTAAGGCCCTGTGCGCATGCTACACCACAAATATAGCCGACAAGGGGGAATCAGGCAATGTTTTACGGATCCGGTCTTCTAGGAAAGCATCAACATTTGCCCCCTCTACACCTTCGGGGAAGCCAACTATACGGATGTTACATCGTCTCGCCCTACCCTCTGCATCCTCGACCCTCGCTTCCAGTTTGTGTGCTTTAGCTTCAAGGATGGCCACCGAGGCCTTCAGCGTGTCCATATCAGGCTGCAGGCAAGTCACTTGTTTTCAGTGGCCACCAATCTTTCCGCAACCACCCTCAGATCAGCTCTTTCTGCCGGCACAGGCAGGAGCAGTGTAAGCGGCGCACTCGGTCTGATGTATCCGTCTCAGATCCTGCTAGTCTCGCACTCCAGAGCTGTACAACCCAGGGCCACGAGGTCAGAACACCATCGCAGGGGAGTGCACCCCCAAAAACCAGTTCAGCAACAGCTCCAACTATTGCGTTATTCCCAGTGCAGCGCTGTCTGCCCCAAACGCCCGGATGCCCACCTCAGGAGGCAAGCAAACCACACCCGTCGCTGCCCGTTCACCTCAGTGGGCCTCCAGTCCAGCGGGAAGGCCCAACTCCAGCTCTGCGCTCAATTTCGGGTGGGGGGGGAGGGGGGGGAGAGGTGGGTGCGGCACCAAATTCCAATCGACTCCACCACGAGGGGGGCCCCCCTGTCAGGATCACCCCCCCCTCTAGATCGCGCCAATCCACTGCCTCACGTGGTCGATTTTTCGCTGAGTTTCAGATCACGCTTGCGCCCGCCATGTTTGGGTCAGGCGCTCTTCCCACGCGCTCCCCTGCGGCCCAACTGCGGTGCTCGGTTCTGTTTTTCTGCTGTTCTCCTCATCCTCCTCTCTGCCCCGGGGGTCACCAGGACCCAGCTGCTACGTCCGCTGGGGACCGGGGTGGTAGGGTTGTGCCGGATAAGGGGGCCAGGAGTGCTCTTCTAGTTCTGCTGATCGGCTATCTTGCCGGCCACGCCACCCCACAGCAATCAAATTTAACTGAGGTGTAAGCATATACTACTTGTATACATCCTGTATATGAGGTGGGCTTGGCATGCTGCAGAGAGGCGTTTGCGTGTTGGGGAATGAGACAATTTGGAGATGAGGGAAATAGTGAAAAGGCACAGATGTGGAATAGGCTGATGCCCAGGACATATTGTTTGGGATCAAGGACAACAAGTATTCATTAGGTCGAGCGTGCAAGCACTCTGGCCTGTTGTAATCTATCTGTGGGCTTTTAACCACTTCACGCCCATCACTATCACTTGTTCATGGGTTTGCCTTTCAAATATCCTTTATCATTGGTAAATGCTTTACGTTTGTCCCTCCTTGGGGCAGTGTTTTTTACCGCCTTGGCCATCACCCCGGTTACATGGATAATTGCATGTTTGCCGATGTGTTTGACTGTGAGTAAACTTGTTTTCCTTTTGTGTCTCTCCTTTGCGGTCATGCTCATAGCGGCTGTAGTGCTTTAAATCGGCTTGCTTATGTCAACTGTTGTACTTTTCATTTTCAATTTATGTGGCAAGAAAAGTCCAGTTAAAAATTTACAATGCTAATACATCTTACTCGAGCAAAGCTTAGACCAATTGCATTGCAAATGCTGGTTTATACTTTGGCCTTGGGAAAAGTAGACCCAACCCCCTGCAGCCCAAACACTTTGGCTATCGGTTTACTGTACCCCATTATCGATTTATGGAAGGGCATTGTCTGCAGTTAAGGTAATATTTGTGTCAATATGTTAATGATGTTCGAACGTGTATCAATGGCGCATTACTGCAAAGCCTTTTTTTATTAAGGTGAGTGCTCCAAGGAAATGCTGTAAGCAAGGACTGCACTACTGACAGTTGTTCCAGTATAAAAATGTGTACACACGTTTACCAATATGAGGCTATGTGTAATACTCCCAGAATGCTCTTTGGTAGGATACAAATCTTTGCAAAAGCTTGAAAGCAAGATTTTATTATTCTTTGATTTCAAAATAAAATGATCACCGACATTTTGCTAAACTACTTTGAAAATTTAGATACCATTTCTAGCCAATTGTGTTAATGATTACTAGTATTTCAAAAAAATACATATATTTGTAAATCAATGTAACCAATTTCAACAAGATCGGAAACATGAAAATAAACCAGCATTGGAAAAGCCAGTGGGTCTGGCGTTGATAGTCGACCCCCCCCCCCCCCTTTTTTTTTCTTCACTGTGTGTCTTGTATTGACATGTTTTTTTAAAACTTTATAGTTATGAGAGCTGGCGAGCCATCACCAATGTAAAAAAAACATTGGCAAAAATATTTTTTGGTCTCAAAAAGCGCACATTGCCACAGTAGTCCCTGGCACTGAACAAAGCTACTTTGTGTGCTGATATGCTCCTTGTGAAAGAGCAGAATGCTGTCACTCACAGTGAAGCCAGCCAATAGATCGAGAGAGATGGAACTTAATAAAAATAAATGGTCTTGGTTAACACCAAACCTAAATAGGGACCTACTTCTTAACCAGTTCTGTGCTGTGGATCTAATGGTTACGTCCCGCGGCACAGTGCTCCTGTGCCGAGGACGTAACCATTACGTCCTGGCACCGCTCCCTCCATGGGCACCCCCACCCCGAGGGCAGGGCTGGAAGGTGAATATCTTCCCCTTCCACCCCCGACACCCCCAGCCCCGCCAATGACAGCTGATGATGTCAGCATGTGGGGTGGAGGGGTGGGGGTTGGAGGTCACGAGCCACTGGACACGTGTTTTTTTTTTTTTTTTTTTTTTTTTTCTTTTTCTTTTTTTCCTCTGTTTTTGTTTTATAAGGGGAGCGACACCTTAGGAAAGGGTCGCCCCCCCCTTAGGGGGCAATAATTTGATTAGGCCTTTTCTGCCCGCCACGGGGGCAGATCGATAAGCCACTAGACACCAGGGATAGATAGATATAGATATATATAATTATTTGTTTTCTCTTATGAAATTGGCATAAGGGGAGCGACCCTTTTGGCAAGGGTCGTTCACCAGGGGTCAATTGCTTTATTAGGCCTTTTCTGCCCCCCCTGGGGGCAGATCGGCCTACACTGACTAGGCTGATCTGCCCCCAAGGGGGGGGGGGCAGAAGCCACTAGACACCGGGGATTTTTTGTTGTTGTTTAAATTGATAAGGGGAGCGACCCCTTAGACAAAGGTCTCTCCCCGGGGGGGGGGGGGGGAGAATAATTGTTTTTAGGCCATTTCTGCCCTCCTTGGGGGCAGATCGGCCTATTTTTTCTCAAGCCAAACCACTAGACACCAGGGATTTTTACACCACTAGACACCTTTTTTTATTTATTTACTTTTTTCACCAATTTTACACAAGGCGAGCAACCCCCTAAATAAATGGGGACAAAGTTGTTCTGCCCACCTGTGGGCAGATGGGGAAGTTACCCCCGATCCACTCCCGGGCAGGGGATAAAGCCTACTAAATGCCAGGGAATTTAAAAAAAAAAAAATACTGTGGTGGCGGCTACACTAAAACATCTTATCCCACGGCAAGCAAGAGGATATTTGATTTTGGGTTTTAGTTTCTCATTTGGGCCATGAGAGCTTGCCTAGTTCTCAAAATCATCCCACTTGGAATGGTGTGGGCTGCACTTTTTGGACTTTGAGTCACTGGCATGTAGAAAAATCTACGAGACCTTGACACATCTAAAAACTAAACATCTGGCTGAGTCCAGGGTAGTGTGCTCCACATGCACCCTGCACCATTTTCTTACCCACAAAGCTCTGCACACTTCCATCTTTTCTGGAAATCACACATTTTTCCCCACATTTTTTGAGATGGAACCTTCCGGAATCTGCAAGAATCCACAAAATTCCTACCACCCAGCATGGTCTAATCTATACCAATAAAAATTCTGCCCTACTTGTCAGCCTAAAAACAATATTTTTTTTCCTTTTTTCTTCAAACTTCCCTTTTGGACCTGCTTTGGTTCCCCCTCATTTTTTTTTTTTTTTTTTTTTACATGTTTTTGGCTCTTCCCTGTCACAGGCACTTGGCCCACCTACACAATTGAGGTTTAATTTTTACCGGGAGACTGAGGGGAACGTTGGGTGGTAGGAAATTTGTGCCGGTGCTGTGATTCCCCTACACAAATGTTGGAAAAAAGTGTTTTTTGTTGTTGTTGTTGTTTTTAGCTAAATTTGATGTTTGCTGAGGATTCTGGGTAAGAAAACACTGGGGGATCCACGTAAGTCACACCTCCCTGGAATCCCTCGGGTGTCTAGTTTTCAGAAATGTTTGGGTTTGGTAGGTTTCCCTATATGACTGCTGAGCCCAGGACCAAAAATGCAGTTGCTCTCCCCCCCCCCCCCCCCACCCTTTAAAAAAAAAAAAAAAAAAAAAAAAAAAAAAGGTAGTTTTGTATTTGATGATTTTGTGTCCACATAGTGTTTTGAGGCATATCCTTTTGCAGGCACCAGGCCTACCATCACAAGTGAGGTACCATTTGTATCGGGAGACTTGGGGTAATGCTGAGTGGATGGAAATCTGTGGCTCCTCTCAGATTCCAGAACTTTGTCACTGAAATCTGAGGGAAAAAGTGGCGTGTGTGCGTTCGTTTTTTGTTGTTGTTGTTGTTGTCGCCAAATTATGAGGTTTGCAAAGGATTCTGGGTACCAGAACCCGATGAGAGCACTACAAGTCACCCCATCTTGGATTCCCCTAGGTGTCTAGTTTTAAAAAATGCACAGGTTTGGTAGGTTTCCCTAGGTGCCAGCTGAGCTAGATGCCAAAATCCACAGCTAGGCTCTTTCCAAACAACACATCAGATTTCAATGTAAAAATCTGATGTGTCCATGTTGCATTTCCTGTCGCAGGCATTGGGCCTACCCGTGCAAGCGAGGTACCATTTTGTATCGGGAGACTTGGGGGAACCATGAATAGAAGAACAAGTGTTAATGCCCCTTTTCTTTCTCTAGCTTTTTGCCTTCCAAATCTAAGACAGTGTGTAAAAAAAAAAAAGTCGTCTATTTGAGAAACACACTAATTCACATGCTAGTATGGGTACCCCGGAATTCAGAGATGTGCAAATAACCACTGTTTCGCAACACCTTATCTTGTGCCCATTTTGAAAATACAAAGGTTTCCTTGATGCCTATTTTTCGTTCTTTATACTTCCACAACTTAATTGCTGCATACCCAGTATAGAATGAAAACCCATTGCAAGGTGCAGCTCATTTATTGGCTCTAGGTATCTAGGGTTCTTGATGCACCCACAAGCACAAGCCCTATATATCCCCGCAACCCAGAGTCCTGCAGACGTAATGGGTATAGTGCTTTAAAAAAATCTGACTTCACAGGAAAAAGTTAGAGTAAATGTGGAGAGAGATGGCTTTTTTTTTTTTCCCCACCTCAATTTCAATATTTTGTTTATTTTAGCTGTTATGTTCTGTAGGAAAACCTTGTAGGATCTACACAAATGACCCCTTGGTGAATTCAGAATGTGGCCTACTTTTCAGAGATGTTTAGCTTTCCACCATCCAGCATTGGTTTCACACTCATTTCTGTCACTAACTGGAAGGAGGCTAAAAGCACAAAAAATAGTAAAAATGGGGTATGTCCCAGTAAAATACCAATATTGTGTTGAAAAATTTGGTTTTCTGATTCAAATCTGCCTGTTCCTGAAAGCTGGGAAGATGGTTATTTTTGCATAGAAAACCCTTTGTTGATGCCATTTTCAGGGGGGAAAAAAACAAGCTTTTTTTCTGCAGCCTTTGTGTTTTTTGTTTTTTAGTTTTTTTTTTAAATAATGAAAATGTCGCTGTGTTTTGGTTAATTTCTTGTCTCCTTCAGGGGACCCACAAACTCTGGGTTCCTCTAGGATGTTGGGGGGAAAAAAGGGCACACATTTGGCGTGGGTAGCTTATGTGGACAGAAAGTTATGAGGGCCTAAGCCCGAACTGCCCCAAATAGCCCCAAAAAAAAGGCTCGGCACAGGAGGGGAAAAGGCCTGGCAGCGAAGGGGTTAAAGAAAGTCACAAAACTACTGTACCTATGGTATATGTCCTTTCATTACTGCAGGTTATGAATTTAAAGAAGTAGGCCAGGAAATCGTACTCTTGGAAATTATTTATGAACTGCACTTTAACATGAGCAAATATGCATTTGTAGGTTTGATAATGCGATAATCTGTTGAGCGTTTACAAGTTTGCTTTCCCTCCAAGCACTTTTTTTCCCCCAAAGTTTTACTTCTGACTTAGCCTGGAGTAAATTTCCAACCTTTCTCATTATTATAGGAAATAATTAAAAAAGAGCTTGTTTTTAAAAAAAAAAAAACCACATACAACATCACTTCACTACTTCCAGCCCCAGTATGTAGATCTGCAGAAAGGTGGAAAAATAAGGGAATTGCTAGTATTCAAACCAGACTATAAAATGAGCCTTATCGGAATTCTTATGAGATTGCTGCCATAATTTGTTGCTGCACTACATGGCTCCAAAGAGACAAGTGGACTTTTTTTTTTTTTTTTTTTTTTTTTTTTTTTTTTAATAAATAGGACAAGCAGACTAATAAAGCTAACTGTCCCACAGACAAGTAGATATTTATATTAAATTCTACACCACTAAAGTTACTTGAAAGAGCACCTTCAAGTCAGATGCTCCTATTTCTTTTCTCTGTACATGGAGAAAAAATGACAGGAGGCATGAAGGAGGGAAAGACTTGAAAGCTAACTTTCCTATAAGAACTGGAAAAACACTTTCCCCGTGTGTGTGTGTGTGTGTGTGTGTGTGTGTGTGTGTTTTTTTTTTTTTTTTTTCATATTTCTGAGGGGGAAAAAAAAAAAGAGTAAACACTAATACCCACAATTGTTTTCCCAACTTTTGGAAACGTTAGAAACATACTGAAAAACCCCACTACAAATCACTGAAAACAGGAAAGCCTACAAATATTTTTTTGTGAATACTGACAAATTTAGAACAAACTTTGAAGGAGTATATAGCTGATAAAGCAACTAGGAAAACCATGATGACAAATGAATTATTAATTTATTGAACAATTGTGTGAAGTTGATATCCGTTAAATTATCTTGTTCTCTTTGTGTGAGGTATAACCTCTTTAGTTGCCAGAGACTTGACATGAAACCCAAAGAGGTCATGGCAAACTCATTCAAATGTGACCCATACTGCAGGAGCTCATAACTAGGATAGATCCATGGGGGGCATGTTTGGGTCATGGCAGCCCATGAATGCATCAAAGTAGCCCCTTAGCTTGCTGCCAGAGTAGTAGAATTGTCAGACTGGCCATGTCCACAATCATGATGCATTATTGTATACCATTATTGTCCTGACTTCAGCAAAAGGCTGAATTACAGCTACTTGCTTCATTTTCAAACATGTGCTGGGGTGCATGAGACTGTCAGCAGTGGCTACATTGGATTGCAAGTGATTCAAACAGTCCAGAAAATATGTAGAATACATTTAGTGGTCTACCTTTCCAGTGTATTCAGGCAAGACTTGTACACTTTACATCCCTGTCTAACTATAGTGTTAACTGTCCACTTTATCCATGCCCACACCCCACATTCTGATTGGTTCAAATTCTAAATGTACTTGTGATGTAGAATCAGTTGCAAGAAACTTTCAGGATTTGTGAGTAGGTATGCAGAGGTCTCAGCCCTGGAGTCTGTTGATGCTTGATATTTGTATCCAGATAGAGAATGGTGGTAGGTGATGATACAGGGGTGTTTCCATTTATTTTATTTTTTTGCCCTATTTTTAGAGTTGATATAGTTTCCTTATTTATAGGTGCTGTCAGCCAGCCCTCTTCATCCATTGGTCAGTTGTTGTCTCAGTCAAATTTTACTTCTACCCAATCAACACCAGACCTGTTGGCTTTGCCAGTGCTTGCTGGTAGATGTTCGGGGTCATATTTAGGCCTTGCCTAGATGGCACATGCACTGTCTCTTCAAGACATATTGTTTACAGTCGGTGGGTTTACAGCCCACCCATTGCTTTCTGTTTGTTGTGTTCAAAGTCACTTTTAAAGTGCTTGCTTTTAGGTTGTTTGCGCATGCTAGAGTGCCCTCCTCCGTTTCATCTTTTGAACCCTCCCACGGGGCATCGCCCAATTACATGTGCCCTTCGACTGCTTTGTTTGTGGGAGCTACATTTTAGGTCGAGCGTAAGCGTACTACCTCTTGTATATTTCTTCTGTGGGCTTCTAGCTATTTCATTTCTTAGTTTGTGTCATTTAAATATCCTTGCTTGATAGTTGTCAGTCATGACTCTTTGTCCCTCCTTCTTCTGTGTGGGAGCAGGGACTAACTACTGTAGAATTATGCTTTGTCCTGTTTATCTGGTCAGTAAGGGACTTATTTATTTATTTTTTTTAAACTTTGTTTCCTGCTCCTGTCCAGGGAAGCTTCTCTTTTCATTTTCAGAGCATTCTTCCTCTGAGCTTATCTGTAAACAGGGCTATAAATGAGGATTCTATCTTGGTCACATTTGGTCTTTGTGGGCTCTCTGCACCCTCTCTCAGCTGCCTGGCTCCTGCCCTTCCTTGGCTTGGATTTTCTTTACCAAGTGTGCCTACCTGTGTGCTCAGAGCAAGGGGGAGGATCACTTGTAATTGCCTATAGCATCGGCACACAGCTCTACCAGGGCTCCGCAAACCTTGGAGACTGCACACTTTTGTTCCATACTGGGATCCCACTCGCAGCTCCATCAGTGCACCTCAGTTCACTCACTCCAAGTCCTCAGCTGTGCCAGTGACATGAACCCCACACACGCTGTCTGCCAGTGCACCTCAGTTCTTGCAGACAGTACACTCTGCTGCACCAGTGCTGGGGCCTTAGGCGCATCTCAATCAGTGCACCGCAGTTCAAACACTCCCATCCCTCAGCTGTGCCAGTGCCAGGAACCTCACACACGCTGTCTGCCAGAGCACCTCAGTTCTTGCAATCATTACACTCTGCTGCTCCAGTACTGGGATCTCAGGCACAGCTCCATCAGTGCACCTCACTCCACACACTCCAAGCCCTCAGCTGTGCCAGTAACCCCACACATGCTGTGCTATAGCACCTCAGTTCTTCCAGTCTGTTCACTCTACTGCTCCAGTACGGGGACCTCGGGTGCATCTCCATCAGTGCACCTCAGTTCACATACACCCCAAGCCCTCAGCTGTACCTCTGGCAGAACCTCACACATCCTGTCTGCCACATCACCTCAGTTTCTGAGCTTAGCTGTAAACAAGGCTATGAATCGGGCTGTTATCTTGGTCACATTTGGTCTGACTGCCTGTGGTCCCTGGTGCTGAGAGCAAGGGAGTATGGCTTGTAATTGCTTATAGCCTAGCCGCCCAGGGCTTCTTACATCAGGGTCTGCAATAAAATTAGCAGTGTTATCTGCACACCACAGCATTGTTTTAATGAACTTTGCAATAAACAGTGACTGCTTGACATTTCCAGCTTTCTTAGTCAGATGTGCCAGACCTTTCCTAATTAAGTAATTCAGTGGCGTTGTAAATTAACCTGCTACCCCCACTTTTTGTCCCAGCAAGCATACAGGAATGTTCCCCATCCAGATGCCCCGCCCCCAGATGTAACTTGATGTCACCTGGGAAATCTTTGTAAGGCGTCCCTGATCTTTCAGCTCTGCTACTCATATGTTTACTCAATGTTTTCTTTCTCCCCCACTTTTCTCTTTCCATCTTTTAAAACCCACACATTAAAAGATGCACTCTTTCTTTCAACTGTTTATTTCTACTCCTCTCCTTTTTTGTATTTCCCTCTTCCTCTTGATACCTTCGCTTCCAATCTTGAAAAAACGTGGTTATTTCTTTCCTTGTTTCGTTCCTCTTTTTTTTTCTTCATCCGGTGTTAATTCTTTCTTTGTCCTTTTTTTTTTTTTTTTTTTTTTTTTTATCGTTCTTCCTTCCTTTCCTTGGTGTTTCTCTTATCTTTATCTGTCAATTCACATTTTACTATAAATCCCTATTTTTCTCGTCTGTATATGGAAGCCACAAGTTACTTGTCAGGATCTGAAGTGTCAAAGTGTTTTTCCCCTTCTGTGAGAAATGTGTCAGTACATACATGCCCTGATTCTTTCGCTGCATGTTTCTCTCACCATCTTCTTTTTTTTTTTTTTTCTCTGTTCAGTTCTCTTTCTTTTCACACTTCTTTCATTCTTTTTTCCTCCTTATCTTTCATTCGCTAGCTTCCTTACCTTTTTCTTTTGTCTCACATGTTTGCTCTATTTCTTCTTAGTTGTGTTTTTTTTTCTTATTCTTTCTTTTTATTTCTTTGCGACCCCCCTTCTCATTGTTCCTTTTTGTCTGTTGTATTCCTTTTGCTTTTCTTTTTCTGCCCCATCAGGTTTCTCTCCTGAGGCCTAGTTATCAATGGAGAAACAGGTGCAGTGACACCAGGGCCTAGACACCCATGGACCGCACTCAACTCTAGTTACTGCTGTATTTTCCAACCGAAATTGCAGTCAACCATTTTCCTTTCTTACTCCAGGGCCCATGACACCTTTACTACGCCACTTGTCCTCGCCATCTTGACTCCTGGCTACTTCTTTCCTTTCACCCTCCAATCCGTCCCAAGTTATATTTTTATGGTGTTTTGAGCATTACACTTTAATTCCAAATTTTTATTTCCGATAAAGTTTTATATGATAATTGTATATGTTTTAGATGGAGGACAAAGGTAAATCGAAGCGCTTTAGTTAAATGCTGGGACACTGGAATTATATTGCAGGAAAAGATGAAATTATGAGCAGGGTTGACCAATTTATGTGGCCAGAGAGTCCAGTTTTGAATTTACAATGCCAATAGCTCTAACTCAAGAAAATGCGAGACCTATTGCATCGCAAATGCTTGTTATCTTTTGTTGGAGTCCAGCTTGGCTACATTCCTTTATGTGGGCAAAGTGTGATGGCTTCATTGTCTGTCATCTTGCAATTTAATTGTTTACCTCTATATAGTATTTCCTATTGCTCCTCGAGCATGTTTGTATATATTTGTTTTTTTTCCCCCCACTAAACTAGAAATGAAGGCATGGATACTAGCGGCCAGGTTATACGCCGAGCTATTTTACAGCGGGAGCCCTGCTTGTGGGTTTTCTTTCCAGGAATGTTTGAATGAAAATTAGCCTGCTCTTGCTGAAAGGAAAACCTTGAGTTGCATTTTTTTCTTTCCTTTTCTTTCTATGTTTCTGCATCTGTAACCGAGTGCAGCTTGGCAACATTACTTTATATAGGCAGTTTTTGATGGTTTCGTTTTCTGTCATTCTGCATTTTAATTTTTAACCTTTTAATTAGTGTTTGCTGTCGTACTTTTTTTTTCCCCTGTAACCTAGAAATAAAGGGGGCAAGACTGGCTGGTTTACAGCAGAAGGCCATGGCTTAGACAGTTTATTTGGGAATGTTTGGATGAAAGTTAGTCTGGTTTCGCGGAAAGAACATGATGGTCATCTCTAAATCAGCATTGAAATGATGGTAAAATTGAGATTATTTATTTATTTATTTATTTATTTATTTATATATATATATATTTTTTTTTAAACGACCACATCACGAATGAGGGCCCTTTTTTATTTTTTCTAAGCTACTGGGAGATTAGATGATTTGCCTAAAATCGCAGCATGTTGAGCCAAGAGTATTAATATTATGTTTATATATAGTCAAGGTGATATCCCATGCAGTGATACTGTAACCTTGGACAGATATGTGGGGCTCTTTATTGCAAGCAGAAGTACAGCGAGATGGGACAGTGCTTCTTAATTAAATGCTGTTAGAATAGGCTGTATTTATTCCGCACAAGGGCAGAGGTTTTGGGTGTTTTTTATTGCAGGCTATACGGTAGAATTAAAGGGGTGTTATTCATTCCACACAATTACAAAGAAGGGCATATTTGAGAATGTTCTATATACTATGTTGTGATAAACACTCTAACCCACCCAACTGTGATCCACGCAGTCAACTGTTATCCACTCAACCCTATCCCACTATAATCCACTCCACCCTATCCCACTATAATCTACTCCACTGCAATCCAATGAAATCCCCCCACACCCCCCACTGAAATCCACAGCACTGTAATTCATCCCACTGTTAAGCACTGTACTGTAATCCACTCCTCTGTAACCCACTTCACTGTGATCTACCCCAAGGTAACCCACTCAAATACACTGTAATCCATGCCACTGTAATCCACTCCACTGTGATTCACTTTAATCCACTGTAACCTACTTCACTGTAATCTACTCCAATTCATTGCACTGTAAACTACTGTACTCCACTGTAATCCCTTCCAATAGGTTCCACTGTCATCCACTCGATTGTAACCCGTTCAGTTCACGTAATTCACTTTGCTGTAATCCTTTCTACTGTGATTCAGTGTAATCTCACTGTAATTCACTCTACTGTAATCCACTCTACTCCATTGTAATCCCTTCCAGGGTTATCTAATCCATGGTGCACCTCTCTTCTCCTCTCTAGTCCACTCTATTACTCTAGTCCACTTTCTTCCTCTCTAATCCATTCCACTTGAATGCATCCTTCAGTCTACTCACTTTTAGCCATGCTGAGTAGACGCCACACTGGTCTACAGCGTGGCTAAAGCATATTCACATTGCCAAAGCCAATAACTCTCGCATAGACAAGACCTATTAGAATTGCCCATGCTTGTTTTCACAAGGCAAGACTAGCATAGTAGTGTTGGTGTGTTCCATATTTCAACACCTGTGGTCAACTTCACAGTTGTAACACAAGGCGGTGGTGCAAGAGAGTCTCACTTAGGGTACTATTAAATACTGTTCATTATTATCATTTCATTTTTGTTATTTTGTTTTACAGTCATTAAGTGTGTTTGTGTCAGATAACACCATCCTGTTTGCAGGAGAAAATATGATAATGTTGAAAGACTGAAATAATTATAAGTAACATTTTAATAACCCATTTACCTTCATTGTGTTTGTGAGAATCCTTTCATTATTTAGAATGAAGTGCAAATGGTTAAGCATAAATAAATATTTCATATTTTATACACAATTGCATGGAAAAATAAATAGTCCAATTTTGTAATAAGACTGGCACGTTATTCCCCACCCTTCGATAATCATCAGTGTTTACAACCATTAGCTGTGAATGAGGCTTTTGCATGTAATATATATATTTTTTTTTTGGAAGGGGGTCGGAGGAGTTCGGGCAGAGGGAGGAAGAGGAGTGTTTCATTCACTCCCCTCTTCCGAGTTTCAGTATTTTTATTGTTCTCTTAGCCTTCAGCCAAGACCTTTTGATTTTACTTAAATTATATAGATTTATATTTACTTACGGGGGTTCTTTGCCAGCCCTGATCATCCATTGATCTATTGTTGGGTAGTTGACATATTCCCTGCTGACTGCAGCAAGGAGTAGGTGATCAGCCCACTTCAGCCATTGGCTAACTTCACTGTGAGTGACTGGAGTCTGCTCTTTCACAATGAGTTTACCAACACACCAAGTAGTTTCTACCCCTTAAGGAAACTACTAAGGCAACATATGTTTTCTTTGGAGACAAAACATGTGTTTGTTTGTTAGCCGTATTGTTTGTATATTGTTAACGGGTCAGCAGATGGACCACAACAAAGATTTGCGAAAACTGATACAAAACAAAAGAAGCACTGGCCAAACCAAAAGGGTGGTAGCCAATGCCCGACCTTTTGATTTTACCAGTGCTTGTAAATCTTTTTCATACTTGCAGGATTCTGGCACAAGAAAAATATATAATTGCTTCTTGGCAGAGTAGCAGAACACATTGATTAATGCAGGTAAAAATAAATAACATACAAAGTGTATTTCTTATAGTTCCAATATTCAAATCAGTTATGCCACATTTTAAAATGTAAAGAGTTGGGGTAGAAATAATAAAATGTTTGGTTTTGATAGAATCTTTGCAGCAAAATTAAGATAATGATGTTGATTTCTTGCATGAGTTTATCAGCCTGACACAGGAAATATAAATAACTTACCACTGCATTTATTTAGATTGTAGACTTTGATACACATACTGCGTTTTGCTGTATTTCCCTGTAGTCTGTCCTCTGAAAAAGCAGTGTGTGAGGCCAAGACAAGTAGTCTCAACCTGTTCTATAAATTCAGTGGTAGGTGTTTGAAATCGTAGAATAAAATTAGCATGACTTTCAAAAGAACGAGCTCAAACTCTGCAGTAATATGCACCTCTGCAGTGCAGTAAATTGTTTATTATTTTAGAATTAAAGTAATTTTTCAGCTGTGAAGTTGAGCCTTCTTTGAATTTTGTAATTTATCCCGGGCTCTGTTCCAGAGCAAAACACAGATTCAGCAATGCCACTGACCATGCCTTGTATGCTATTAATGAAGGTCTCTGGAATTTTTTCACTGCTCAGCATATCAATATGTCTTCATGTGTAGTTAGTACGTAGGTCATTGATGGATTGTGCAGAAAATAGTGAATGTCTGTTCAATTGTAAAGAGTGATGGGCTAAACAATGGTAACATGCCAACCTGCAAAACACGTTCCATATCTTTTGATTAAAATAAAATGTAAAAAAAAAAAACTTGTTTAGCCACAAACCACTTGACACACATTTAAGCACCTAGACGTTAAAATTTTTAAGATGTTACATTCACTTAATTGCACTCGGTGCAGCCTTTAGTATGCTCTTTGAAATACTATTAAAGGGCCAGACTATCGTGGGTGGGTGCATTAGCACTGTAAAGTTTAGAAACGTGAGTTGATGCCTTGATTGTGCTTCGTTGGGTTCTACCTTTACAATTATTTGTGTGACATGTCATTGGCCAAAAATATTTGGTAAGAAAGCACAGAAAATTGTTTGTGGGAAAGACGAGAAATGGAATGCGTCACCTTTTTATTTTCTTCTACTTTTCCGTCTACACTAGATTTCTTTAGTCCAGCAAATAACTATGCAAGTCAAAGGAGTATTACAAAACGATAATTCTGTAGTTTACCTCAAGGGTTCTTTACTGCCAGGCATGTCTTAAGTGACTAAGGTGTTGGTGTTTGGATTAATATCTGTACTCCATATGCCCAGGCATGTACGTTTTAAAAAATAAAATTAAAAAAAAACGATATTTTTGTTTTCAGGAATTAGGCTGCATATATCAAACTACGTATAGGCTTGGTATGGCATAAAAGCAAGTAATCAGTAACCATTGCAGGTGATAAAAGGTTTGCAACAGCTTGTATCTGTCTAAACTCCACTCGTTCAACGGTTTATTATCGCTGTGGCTCTTGAATGCCAGGTGCATATCTAGTTTACCAGGCATCATTGTTAAATCGTGGATACAATAGATCAAATAAACCATTCTCTCTCGTCCCTGCATCTCACCTTCAAAGAATTCAGAACTTGAGACCACAACTGACTGAAAAATACAAGGTCTGTTTGCACCAAGCTTGTCATCTATACATGTCAGGAAAGAGGCTCACACACTTACAAAGTTTGAGTCTGTCTTTAACTAGGGTGTAAGGCATTCTGTGGCATTGCTGTTCCATTTTGTTGCCCATCAAAAATGAATGGGGATTGCTTCCTGCATTTTCAGTCTCTGAACTATTGAATCTTGTGGCTATAAATATGAGGGTTCCCAGGTTCAAGGCATGTGTCTTAAATAATGTGCCTCTATTGGGGGAATTCATATTGAAACTGTTTCGCACATTTGTTAATCCTGAAGATTTATTGTTTAGTTACTTAAAACCATAACAAAAAAAACAGGAACACTATGTAAAAAGAAAAAATCCCATTTCTGATGTTACTAAGTATCCATCAAGTGATTATATACATTGTCCAGTCATTTCGATTGGAGCTCCATAGGAGCACATTTTAAAACATAGTTGAGTGTTGCTACTTAAGATTTTGCTTGCTTCTGTGTGAGTAGAGCATCGCTTGATGCCATTATAGTCCATTGTCAGGCATTGAGCTGTGAGCTATCCTCCTATGGTTCACAAGGGGGGCAGTGCTTATTAATTAAATCCTGCTTTCGTGACACCTGCAATAGAACCTTCACCAAAGCACATTTCAGCGGTAGGTCACCAGGTGCAAAACATGCCATCACTGCTTGTCTCCGTATGCCTTTTTCATTAAAATTGCTCTTTAGTAGAGCTTTCGTTCTAGTGCAAGATGATTGCATGAACAGAGGACTTGGAGGAGATCTTCTGTGTCCTCACCGCACAGATGGCAGAGTTGGTTACGTCCCTCAACCAGAGGGCTGCATTTATAGTAAGAGGTAGGAGTCCTATTTGATACTTTAAGAATTTGTCCTTTGTTCGTCCCAAGAAGCCCTGGCCTAGGTATGATTGTGGTGTCGAAGTCACCCAGGCGTGAGAAATCAGTGAGAAGGCTGCTTTGTCCTCCAGTAGTGACTGGAGCCGAAGTGATTTCCCAGCTGCTTTCTTAAAGGCATTGTGCGGGATTGGGATCCTCCACAAGTCGGGGAGCCCGGTCTCCATAAGTGAATCATCTAAATGGATTCTGAACGGGGAGGTGTTCTTGCGTTCAAGCTCTTGCCACATATGATAGTTGAGAGTGCCCAGGGAGGCACCACAGGCTTTGCTCCAGACATTTATATAGGTGACGCGTCGAACCAGGGATTGGTTCAGCAGACCAAACTCCAGTCTCACTTGGGCAGGGGTGGTGAATCTGGGGATGTTGAAGATCATCCGGTAAGCTTTGCTCACTGCATGGTTTAAGATATCAGAGTCCCTGCCTCTTTGTACTTTGCTCCAGTATGTTATTGTGGGGAGGAGCTTTGCTTTTAGCACTATTAAGAGGGAGGTGTATGAGGGCCCGTTTTTAAAAAAAAAATTTTTTTTTATTTTTTTTATAGAGATAGTGCTATGGCTAGACTTTTTCCCATTAGGCTTTTCCTTTGATGCACAAAGTTCCCCGATTTGTCAACCTTGACTCCAAGATATTTTTACTTGTTTGAACAAGTTGTGTCTCACCCCCAAAACAAGGCTCTCGAGGGTGCCTTTGATCTAATTGACAGTGTGCATGTTTTGCCAAAGTTTGCTGTCAAGGCATTCGTTGCTTTGTAGTGCTGAGTGGCGTTGACTAGTCTCTGAAGGCCTATTTCCATGTGGCTGAGTAGTACGAGATCGTCGGCGTACATCAGGCACGGTAGCTCAGGGTCCCCAATATTTGGAGGGTGAGAGTTTGTGAGGGTGAATGCACCCACTAAGTCTGCTAGATATAGATTAAACAGTTTGGGGGCCAGAACTCAGCCCTGTTTTAGGCCTTTGGTAGTATGGATCCACCTTGAGAGATGAGTGCCTGTGCCCAATTTTATCTGGACCCTTGTGACCGTGTGAAGGGCTATTATCAGGCGTAGAAGTGGATGTGGGAGCCCCCCCCCCCCAGGTTTCAAGCTTCTTCCACAACAGGTTCCTGTCCACATGGTCAAATGCAGCCTTGAAGTCAGCAAAGCATAGATGGAGCTGACGTTTCAGTGTTATAGCTTTGTCGGTTAGGAGGGAAATGGCCATGATGTTCGTGATGGTGCCGATATGTTTGGAGAATCCTGTTTGAATCGTAGGGATTATTCTCTTTTCAGTAGACCATGCAAGCAGATGATCCAATAACAGGCCTGCAAAGTACTTTGCGTTGTTGTCAATTAAGGCAATCAGACGATAGCTATCAGGGAGCGACCTGTCCCCTGTTTTTAAAAATGGGGGAGATTATGGACCCCTTGCAGGACTGCGGTATCGTTCCTGTCAGACCTATTTCCAGGTAGAGGGGTTTGAGAATCTTTTCCCAGAAGGATCTATTGTGCTTGAAGACTGCGGGTGGGAGGCCCTTTGGTCCCGGGGCACCTTCTCTCCGCCCCTTGGCACCTTCTCTCCGGCCAGTGGCTAACTGATTATGTATAGTGACCGAGTCAGTGAGTAATGTGTGCGTAGTCTTTAGTGAGGACCTGTGTAGAGGAAGACTTCCTGGTGAGGTCATGCTTTGTGTGACCATGCTAACTGATATTGGTCCATTGAAATGGGCTCAAAGATAATTCGCCCCGACGGCTTCTGGTATATGCGATGTAATGGCACCATGGTATGGGTGTGTGAGGTTGCATATTGTACGCCAGAAGCGTGCTCTGTTGTTGCTCCTTGCAACCGGGTGTAGCCTGGCCCACAAGTCTTCGTTGCAGCTCCTATTGATCGCCCATTTTAGCTTCTTCAGTACCTTTTTGTGGTGCCCTAGGATTGTCAGAAGGTCTAGATTTCCTGGCCTGCCACGGAGTCGCCTTATACTGGAGTTGATTTTTCTCCTTGTATCTCGTAGTGCTGTCCTGTGGGCTTGTTCCCGGCGAGTTACAGCTGCAGGAGGTGGTAGTCACCTGTTGGTGATTGGTACTGCAAACATTCCACTAAGCCTGGTTGAGTTGTTCCCATTTCTGCACTTGGTTGTCATTATTTGTTTCTAGTTAGAGTGTGAATTCTGTTGCTGCTTTGAGTTGATCAATGTTTGTTTGCCCACATTTGACACGTTTACAATTTGTGGTGAAAGTGGTGATGTGTGCAATATTAGTTTTCCCCATTTTGGTTATTCCCAGGATGATGAATAGTTCCTGTGGGCAGTTATCGCTCTCGCACCTGTTGCCTAGCTGAAAAGAGGCTACTTGCTTGAATAGTGGAAGAGAAACAAACGTGTAGTCAATTGTGGTGGATACTGTTGAAAAATATGGTGCTGCCGGAGGCAAGTCCTCAGTAAATCTGCCGTTCAGGGCACTTGGCTGTAACAGTTCTAAGCTACTGAGCAGAGTCCTGCTGATCTTTGTCGGTCGGCCATGTTTGTTGGCCCCTTGTATGGGGAGGTCCCAAGCGCTTGAAAGGGCAGTTGTGGTTTCATCTGTTGAGGATCCTATTAGGTGCAAATTGAAGTCACTTGAGATGATGATGATGATGATGATGGCTATGACGCAGCTGCTTATGTAGTTCTCGAGTAGAGCCACTAAATTATTGGCATCACTGAGTTTGAGTTTGGGGTGAAGGTAGGTGTTTACGAGAACTATCTCTGCTGTGGGTGCACTCTTCGTGGCAGCAATTTGTTAATGCAAATCTGCTAAGTGTGTTTTATCTGAAGTGACTTGTCACAAAAATCAACCCTGTGCCCACAAAACGTTTTTATTGTTGATGTTTGCAGTGTGCCTCTTAGCATTGCAATTGGCTTTCACTAGACTGGTCTAATGACAAGTGTTTTTTACATTCAGTCGGAGCTGAGTGGTTGAGCTGTATTACCCTTTGCACCACTGATCTCACTTACCTCTTTCCTTTTCACCCTGGTAATGGTTTTCCTGGCAATGCAGATATCTGCCTGATGGATTCTGATCTTTAGTGTGTCACTCACTTTTTCAGTATCTCAGAAGACTTTTACACTTAGTCGTCTGCTCTTTAGTTTGTAACCATAACACTACAAAGCTGCTTATGTTGTGTCTTTTCCCCTTCACAGGTGACTCGGAGAGTGTTTAGGATGCTTCATGGGGCTGACCTTCTGATCAGGTGACCTGCTCCCTACTGAGTTCCGGCTCTCCCCCTAGCCTTCAGTCCAGTTACAGAGGCTTGTTGGATTGCCGCCAGGGGGAGATGCCAAGAAATCGCCTTCCAGCCCTCTCCTTCCCTCGAGCAACAGGTAAATGCACCCTGCTTGTAAAGTGTTTTTATTGCTTAAAAACACAGGCAGCCCACTTCAAAGCCCCTTTCCCTTCTCCTAACCTTACAGAACATCGAGGTAAAAGGCGGAAAAGGTAAGGATGTCTATGTATGTCATCTTAGCGGTTTTAGCCTAAGGCTACACCTTCTTCCCTCTTCTCCCTATATCCATTTTATTAGTGCCGTCCTCTTTATTGTTCTTTATCTTGTTGCATTGTAATAAAGTATTGGTCACCAATCCACATACACACAAACTTCAACCCATGTATCACTCTTCTGTAGGTTGCATCTCTGCCACTCCTTGGTGGCCCCCTCTGACCATATGCCATAGCTGCTTCTATTTTACCCATTTTTCTGGATTGCACCCACTTGCAATTTGGTAGACTGCTAAGGCTTTCTATGGATTGTTATATAATGGTTGTCCCTCTTCTGCTCCTTGGTAGGCTCCTCAGGCATTTGTCGTGCAGAATGTACACTTCCCAGCCTTTTTGGTTCCTCCTTGCCTGCTCCTTGGTGGTCACCATATCTTGGGTAAGATTATTGTTGGTTATATGATGCCCGTTCCAATGGGGTGCACCCTGTCACTACAGGGAGGAGTCCACAAAGCATCTAGCATCGCAGGGTGCTATAATCACAGTTGCTGCTAGTTGCAGATCTGCTAGGTCTGGATGGGCTCCAGCACAGGTGTCCGATTGAGGAAAGAATGCACCTCCCAACAGCAGTGCCCTTCTCCTCAAGGTTCTTAATATGCATACTCAAAGTGGTTTAGACTATATGATACAGACTACTCCAGAGATGGTGGTGGGTATCCACGTATGCAGCCACATCTATTCTCAGACTTTTCTTCTATGTCCATGCATATTCTCATCTTCACCCTTGCTGCAGTCAGCTGCCTCTGCCATTCTCTGGGTCCTTCCTGCCCATATGAATTGAATTGAATTGCGTCCTTGTGTGATCAGAGATATGTATTGGTATTGCTACAGAAACTACCTGAAATGCATTCCTTGTGCAATCTTCTTCAGTCTCAACCCTTCCTTTCCAGATCAAAGCTCCATTACAAAAGAACTACAGATCTGTACTAGTCTCCTTCACTAGTTGTGGGTTGCTACACTATCTGTGGGTGACCTAGGGCCCCTCAGACTTCCAAAGAGATGGTGTCTATAAAACCACTGTAGTGGTGGTCAGATTTTAGGTAGAAGCCCATGTTCGGTGTTGATTACTAAAATAAGGATATCTGCTTTCTGACAGGGGCTGGGTGGGAGAGAGGTGGGTGGTCAGACATCATTGGGTTCACCAAAGAGATTAAACTCAGTCAAAATATATTGCAAGCTTTAATTCATATTAACATATCTTGATCCCAATTTACATAATATTTCAAATTCGGTTGATAAGAGACTCTATAGTAGGAGTGTGGGAAGAGAAAGCCTCTCCGACTTGTTCTGCATCTAAGAATTCAGAGTTTACTCTAACTCACACCCTGTCCATTGTCCATGGTCTATGGGTATCCTGCTGTAATCCACTTGAATCCTATCAGTTGTGCTTCTGAAAGCTTTCTGTTGACAACATAATGTACAGCAACAGGTGGAGTGTCTCATTAGACATAAAAAAACATAAATGCCAAAATAGTCCCAAGTTGAGACCACCTTGCAAGTTTACATATCCTGAAATACAGCTGCAACACCAGTATTTGTGATTTCAGTATAAAACAAGCCTCACTGTAACTGAAGATAGTGGATGGAAAAGCAATACTAAACCCAACTTCCTTTAACGTCATCAGTAAGGTGCTTCTCAGGTTCTGAAAGATGTTGCAGATCTGGTATTTGAACCCAGAACTTAGCATCTCCTCAGCTTTGTTGTAAATAATTACCTTATAGCTTTGTTTCAGGGGAGCAGATATCATCAGATGTAGAGAAGGACATCAGGTGATCTTATAGAAGCTTCTACACAATCTGATCCACAACCTTTTTAACCTGACTTGCATTAAACTCATTCTATTATAATTTTGGGAAAAAATGGTATGTGCGTTTGGAGCGCTTAATTTCGCAGTACAGATTATACTTTTATACTTCTTCTCTGTAATGAACAAGAAAGAGCAAGACACCAAGGCCCAGATAACCAAACACTTTTTGCTGGGTTTGTGTCACAAAAGTCATGCAGACCTGTGCAAAATGCTTTTTTAATTTACTTTCTAGCACAAAACGAGTTTCCTCAAAGAACTGCAAAGAAACCCTTGCATTGCTTTGCAAAGGAGGGTGTTACATGGGTTGCAGGCGTTAAAGAAGAAATGCTTTTATTTTTCCTAACTGTTTTCCGTAAAATCCTATCAACTAACAATTGTAGACAGGGTTTCGTGCCAAAAAAGTCCACTGACACTAAAAAGGAGAAATGTTTTTATTTCTCATAACTTTTCCCACTTTGCATGTGTGCTGTACTGCACAGTACACATCCGAAGTGGGAAAACTTTTAAAGTTGGTCTTGGCACAGTATTTTCTACTGGAAAAGTGCCCTTCCAGTACAAAACCTACCCAAGACTCGTGCAAACACCCTTGCACAATGGTGCAAAGGTGTGTGCATGGCACTCGGTTGCCTGACTCCTCCTTGTCATGTGAAACAGCGCAGCAACTTTAGTTGCTGTGATGCATTGTGTAACACTTTTGATAATCTGGGACCAAGGTTTTAAGAGGTTTGTGGGAAAGGGGATGTTATGCTTGTCCTTTGGCTTTGTTCCTCCATATGGTCTGGGAACTCCTTGGTGACTTGCAATAGACTTATAATGTGCGGCAGGGAAACTTTATCCCATTTATAATACTACATGGTGGTTTAACAATGCCTCCAAAATACGCATGGTCTCTGGATGGTAGTTGATGAGCTCCAAATACCATAATGGACATTTCTGATGCATATCAACTGTGGATTTCATGTATAGTGCATGCAAGTGCCGCTGAGTCTTTCTCACACCCTCTGCAACACCTATGTGCAGCAACATTCCATGTGCCCACTATGTCATCATAGTTGGGTTTTTTTATTGTAATTTTTTTTATTTTTGCAGTTTTATATTGTGAAAACTCAACCAGAAGGTGATAGAGCGCTTCACATGAGCACAAATTAGATTAAAAATGTGCATTTATTTTTATTTTAGGCGCACAGAGATTAAGTGATTTGCCCAGAATTAGCTGATGCCGAGACTCGTGTCTTGTTCCCCAGTTCCAAAATCGTCAGCACATCCTCTCCTATCATACTTCACACTCTTCACCTAACATGTCCAACAAAGGCCAAACCACACAACCACCCTTTTAACAATGCATCAAGCATTTGTTACGAATTGGTGCGCTTCAGTATCCTTGTCACTGGTATGAAGCTGTATATAAATAATGAAACCAGACAACCCAGAAACATAATTTAGGCCTTGCAAGGAACAGGCTCAGTGCTACATAAAAACCAGTACAATTCAATACATTTGTTTTCCAAAGTCCAGTCTTTATTTTATGTATTCTAATGTTGTGTCCCACAGCCTGACTGCTTTTATGCTTTCATTTATCTTGTTTCTAGGCCCAACCATATTTAACTGCTCATATTTAATGTAGCCACGCATTGAGGTTTTTATACCAATCTGCAGTTCATGCATTCATGGAAGGGCTTTCCAGGTCCAGCCTTCATTTAAAGCACACTTGCTGTGTTTTTTTTAGCTACAATACCCATTAAGAACATCTTACTCTAGTCCAGATTGCATGTATTATACTTGTGAATTGTACAGTTCCCCACCACTTTCTAGAGTACAAATCATGATCAGGGACATCTTAAGGATTTTCTGGTCCCTGGACCAAACGTATATTTGGGGTCCCTGTTCAGAACAGCTTTGAATTCATGATCCAGTTGGAGCTATTTCATGCACTCCTTGACCAGTTCACTGACAGTGCACCGGCACACTGGTCCAAATTCTAAATGTATTTCCTTCTAATAGTCATGTGTTTTCAGTGGCGTAATACAGTAGCAGCTTACTAATACTACTGCAATTAATCGGTGACCCCCTCCAATTTCTCATCTGTGAGATCTTGTTTCTATCTTAAAAAAAAAAAAAAAAAACTTTCTTATGGATGTTGCAAGGTGTGAAAAACATCAATACAACATTTTTCTGCTAAATGTTGTAAAACTCTAACACATTACCCAGATTAAAATACATTTAAGGAAAACCGTATTTAAAACAGTCTGTTTAAGACGATTCAAGGTCCTCAGGTCAGACCTGTCTGCGGGACAGAGGTGGCTCTATTAGGGCCTCTTGAAACACGTGGCTCTAGGCTAGAACCCACCTTGCCTATACCCTGAAACGCCTCTGATCATGATAGAATGCTAAGCTTTGAACTTAAATATTTATTCTTAACTAGAGCACACTTTAACTTACACACTGTATTTGCGGTGAACAATGCCTGGATGCAACTGAGCATTTCTTTAAAAATCTCATTGTGACTGTCAACTGCCAAGAACGTTTAGGGGTGCCAAGCATCAAGATGGGGGTGCCTCGGCCTGTTGGTTCCTCCTCCCGCCCGTGGCTTTAACCTTGAGCAAGTATACCAAGACGACAGTTCATAAGAATGGTGAGAAAATGAGTAAATGTCTGTTGAGTAAGGCAGAGAATAGGGCAACAGGTAAGAATGGAGGGCCACCTTTGCAGATTCTAACATGCTGGCTGTGGATAGTGTTAGGCATCTGATATTAATGGTAACTGTATCCTAGTGTACAGTATCCCTTTCAAGGCTTCAGTACGCTTTACTAAATCAACAGGAGGTTTGGTAGGCAGCATAAATGGGCACTCTGTAATTGGAACCAGTGACTTCTCACATCTTCACAGCAGATGCATAAACCTCACTGAGTTGTCATTACTATGAGGGGTCTGTGTAACGTGCAAAACGTTTTGCACATCATCAGCAGGTCCGGCGCCTACAGCTACAAATATTTCATTTTGTCTTCACTGATCTCTCCAGAGTTGGTGCACAAAAGAAATGATTGTTTCCAAATAATTGGTGCACTTTAACACTGTAGCAAAAGACAGTCCAGAAGTGTACAAAACACAGGGACCAGAGGGTGATGTGAACTATATGAAAGAGTGAAATGTGCTCTATCGGACGTAGGAAGGTTTTTATTTATTTATGTATTTGTTTTTGCCAGTATGGTGGCTCTCAACATGTGCAAGAACATGGGTGGGCTATATAACGGGGCAAATAGGTCACTTCAAGAGGTCTGCACTGTAACATGGGTGAAGTGTGCATTTTGTTACAGGGCACAACACGAGGGTGGGGAGAAAGTGCGCTGTAATTGATGGAATTTGAGGTCCAGCTTGCACTAATGTCCCAAAAGGTGCACAATATGGGAGTGTTGGTGCAGCACTTACCGCTGGGGCACGAAAAAGCCTGTTAGGAGGCACATCAGAAGGATGTGGGGCAGAAAGGGTGCACACATACGGACAGGCAAGGTTACTGTCAGTAAAGCATGCTTTCATTCTAGAGCTTACAAGAAGGTACAAACTCATTCACCTTAGAGACAAACAAGTTCTTTTACGCAGGCTGGTAAACTCATCTGCATGGGCTCAATGCAGACACAGCACTTTGTTCATCACAGGCACAGCACACAAGTTGGTGGTGATGGGCCGTCCAGTTCAACTCGAGGAACATGCTCATCTCAGGCATACTGTATAAGCCCTACAAGCAGTTGAGAACATCCTCTAAGATGCGTTCTTCTTCAGACACTCTCAGAAGCCTGGCAGAACTAATGGAGCGGAACCAGAGCAGCATTTGCCCACCTCAAAAGCGAAAAACGTATAGTAACACTGTACAACAGGTGCCATGCCATATTACTGCGCAGCCTGTGCACTACTTTGAGAGCCAACACTGTTTGCCCTCTTAAAGCTTCTCCCAATTAATGTGTTGGCAGCCTGAAACCAGCCTCGGAGCAAGTCTGACCCACTCCCTTTCTCTTTCCCAGGGCATGTCTTTGTGCTCTGATCCCAGTTCGCTCGGTCGTTTGGGCATCCTGATCCAAGTGGATGGTCTTTGGCACATCAGGGAAGAAATTACTGCTTCATTTAGCCAGCCATAATGCTGCTGGCAGACACAGGATACGGAAAGGAGATTCTCTGCAAATGACATTAAGGCATCTTGGATGTTCCCTTTGCAGGCCTTCTTGTTGTTGTGTTTTTATGCTGAAACTGTATTGGGTGAGGTGAATCCCTCCGAAACCAATAGGAGTGCCGTACAAGCACTCTTTCTGTGGAAGCATGCATCATTGCTGAATCCAAAGTTGTTCTCCATTTCCCCCTACATCTTAATGGAGCTAAAGTCTCTCTCTCTCTCTTTTTTTTTTTTTCTCTCTGTAGTATTCCTCAAAGTTATTATAATTTTTTTTTTTTTTGGGATAGGTTGATCACATAACATGACATCAGCTGTGTTGTCAAGCCAGACTTAAAAAAAACATTGATCACAGAAAAATCAGACACAAGTCTATCCAGCATTTGCCAAGGACAGGAGTTGAAGAGTAGAGTAAACATTTATACTCTGATTGACAAGGTGCTGGAGAAAAGTCACGTATGTTTACATTTAGTTTTTCTACAAACGTGTGTAAGTGTTAAGTGATTGGTATCCCAAATTCCGAGCAATAGGCCTTCAAAATTCTGTAGAGGAATGTGTGCCTACAAAAACAGCAAGAAATAGAAGCTTCAATACCTTCAATCCACAGCAACCAACGAATTTTGTCAGTTCTGACAACAAATCTCACCATTTAAGGATATCCTTCATCGCATTTAGCCCTATCACTTGGCTCTGAATATTTGTAACTTGCTGGTGAATTGATTGCGAATTGTAAGGTTTTTACTTGGGCATCATTCAGGTTCCACGGTAGTGGTAACAGTTCTCTGGGCAGTCAGTTGAATGGAAATAGTTTCGAGAGTGTTTGTGCTTATATTAGCCACCTTTCAAATCACTTAAGAGGCCAATCCCATATTTTGGAAACTGAATTGCCGCAGTCTCTGAAATTCCCTTGCTATTTAGTTATTTTTCGGGTCCATGTAAAGAAGACTGTGTCAGATGACTGGGACCACAGAATCAAGATTACAAGAACCAACCAACATTTAAGCATTCAAATATAAGCCTTGTTTCCGCAAGACTAATAGGCTCCTATTTGAGCTCATGTGCTTGTTTGGATGAAGATGACTCCTGAGGGCACATAGTTCTGTAATAGTCTATTTGTGAAAAGATAAGGGAAGGAACCTGCTTCTTTCTCTTGCTGATGGTGTGATTGCAACTGTTAACTTCCAAATACACTGTCATTTTCTTTACCTACAAATCAGTCCTTGTGCAATGACTCATAGGTGAATAATAAAGGATATCTCATAGTCTGGAAGGGGCAGCACTATATTTTTGAGAATGAGACCTGTATATATTTATTTCACACTCTGCAAATAAATCGTCAAGTAAATGCAAGTATGTGGAATGTTTTTCCCAGTCAGTTGGAACTGAATCATGGGTACAACCACCACTCACACAGTTAGTCACTGGGTATAGTCTAACAGAGACAGATCTAATAGTGATGTAAATCTTGGTGCATTTTCACGGTAGCCTGATTGTGCTTGCCTACCTCACAAGAGGAAGATAATCTCGTTGCACGCTTCTGTGCCACAGAGCACAGCCACATCAGGATGCAGCTAATCAAACATACAATAAAGAGGACTATCCAGCAATTAGCAGGAGGAGGGGCTGCTGCGTTGCATCGTGAATTTTATGACTCTCTTCCATTATGTAATTAAAAATCACAAATTCTCATTTTATCACCACTAGACCCCAATTTAATTGCGCCAAATTGCCGTACAATCTGCGTATGAGAAATGCTGAGATAGTTGCTTGTCCCCATTTTTTTTTTCATTTTTTTTTTTCATATAATGCCTGAAGTTTGTCTTGTATCTCCCACTGCTGTAACTTTGAAGTCTTGAGTGATCCAGAGGATTTTCAAATTGTTTTTTTTTATTTTTCCCCATCAAAAATATGCAAGTGAACCACGTTGGCTGCTTGACATGCATTATGGAACCTATACAGTTAGGATTCTAATTTAATTAGTATGTCTTGTGAGCGGTTATTAACACAGAGCGTGCCAAGAGTTTTTGTTTAGGTTTGGTCCCTTTCTGTAATGATATATACAAGTTTAAAATAGAATGTGCCCAGGGGTGTTGAAGGTCATTGCTGGATTGAATCAAACCTATCTGCCATCATCTTTTTGCTGGCTGTTCATCCAAAGCCCTTTTTTTTTTTTTTAATTGAGAGTTCAATAAACTAATCATTAACACGTTAGATAAATAGTTAACATAAATCATAAATCTGCATACATTACAATCTGAGATATGATGGCCATCTGTCTCCGTGGAGAGAAACATATCATAGCACCAAAGAGTATCATTGTACGTTGTTCTCTTTTAGTAAAAAAACAAAGTGCAATGGGCAATCAACTATGACATTTGACTTCCTCATCCCAGACCCCTCTCACAACTTCAAAAATCTGTCATAGGATCCAGATCTTAAAGCATATTTCCTTTCAAGCTCCTTAGTTTTGCCAAATTTAGACCACCATTGTTAAAACTTCGGAACTATTTCCGTGCACCAGTTCTGAAGAATTAACGACCTGGCAGTCAAGCCAATAATAAAGTAACGTTTTGCTTGCAGGGAACTAATATTAATTTCGGATGAATATCCAAGCACTACACTCTGAATATCTAGCGGCTGTTCCAATCCCAGCGTATAGGAGCAATACCTTGCAAATTCTTCCCACAATATCCTTATTTTGGAGCAGGCCCACAGGACGAGTCCAACCACCTGCCGCCTCCATTTTGCAACAAAAGCATTTATCAGGAACTGGAGGATACATTTAATGCTGGAAAGCTGGCGTTCTATACAAAAGCCATTTAGTACAGAATTGCACGCACCTGAAATTCTCGCCCTTCATTAAACTCACTAATCTTATTCCAGGCAGCAGCTGTGAGCTGGAGATCGTATTTAGCTTTATGATATAATAGATTTGCTTTCTGCTGTCTAAAGAGAGCAACCCAGCAAAGGATTGACCTGCGAGTTCTAGACTCCATTAATTCTTCTGCCAAATCTAAACATGAGACTATCTATCATAATTCGCTCCATTCTGTTTAAAAAATGTCAAACTTGAATATAAGACCATTCCAGCACAACTTTAAAATGTCTAATATTAGGTTCTACTTCACTCCAGACCTTCCAGGATTCAAATTGTATAAAATCCCTAATTGTGCTGTAGCCGTTGCTCTCCCATTTAGAAACTATATTTTTCTCAAGGAGGGGTCGATCTCTGATAAATATGTCCACCAGATAAGTGACACCTTTAATAATGGGCACAAGAAAATGCTTGCACAATTGTACTTTACTTTGTAACAGCCACTGTAGGGTCTTGTATCTAACTTTCTTAGGGGCTTTCGTAAGCCTGAGAAAATCAAAAATCGAATTCTTGGAAATTCAAATCAAGAAAAATATTATTGCCTAGATTTACATTTGAGTAATTATTAAATCTGTATGTAATTTGTGCAAAGTTCACAAAATAATATTCCCTTC
The DNA here is from genome assembly GCF_031143425.1 of Pleurodeles waltl. Lineage (NCBI taxonomy): Eukaryota > Metazoa > Chordata > Amphibia > Caudata > Salamandridae > Pleurodeles > Pleurodeles waltl. The sequence continues at coordinate 1,640,522,223 of NC_090445.1, forward strand.
GATCTGGTAGACCAAGAACTGCTTCTCTTGTAGGTCGACATAATGTATCCAGAGACAATCTAGGAATTTTATTAGCCCATACAAAGGAGGAAAACATTCCTTCCAGCTCCTTAAAATTGTAATCTGCAGAGCCCAAGGAAGAGAAGCAAACAAAGTTACATTAGAGGATGAAAAAGGAGGGGGAGGGGGGCAGGGAAGGGTCACTGTTCGAACAGGCATGTCTTGAGGCTTTCTGAAGAAAGAAAAGGGCTTTCCCAGCACACCAAATCAGACGCCTTCTCGGCATCTAAAAAAATGACCTGGCTGGTATTTTGTTTTTGTCCAAATTAATCTAAAGCTTCAGTTACAAAATTTGTGTTGGTGAATAGTTGCCTATCTGGCACAAAGCCACACTGATCGACATGAACGATGGAGCCCGTAATCCTATGCATATGGTTTGCTAATAATTTAGCAAACATTTTGTTATTGACATTTAACAGGCTGATAGGTCTATAAGAGTTCATGTTTACCTTATCCTTACCCTTCTTTAGAAAGCTAAGTACTACAAATGTATGAAAAGAAGTCTGGACTTCCTCAACCTCCAGTATATGGTTAGCCAGTTATATTTCAGGGTTTAACTCCCTTGCAAATTTCTTATAAAATTTGGCTGGTAAGCCATCATCACCAGGTGCGTTCCCATTAGCTAGTGACTTCACAATCACCTCTATCTCCTCTAACGAGAATTTGGCCACCAAAGCATGAGCTTGACTTTATTGTAATTTGGGGATAGGAAATTTACTTAAAAAGGACCTAAGTTGCTTAATGTCTTCTCATCCAAAAGCCTTGTGTGAACCTATTTTGTTAGCACCTCTTGTTCCTTAAGCATTGATGAGTAGCTCCTAGACCATGTGAGTGGAAAACAGTTAACATACGGACATTACTCTTTGTATGAGTTAAATCTTTTGGTCCCCAAATACTAACCTTTCCTAATATTGGCAGCGCTTGCAATCAACTGTTTGTATGAAACTGTTGTGTTCTGTAGACTTTATTGAGGTCATGGAGGTGTGCGCAATTCGATTTAAAGCGCCTTTACAATTTCCCAACGTGTCCTACAGGTGGTGACACTTCCCAGAAATTGGTTCTATAAAGCAGTACGTAGAAGACTAACATTGTTGTACATTTACATTGTGTGTGTAGATGGACATGCATGTGGAACTATATGGATGCACAGTTACCAGTTACTGTCCACTCGCCTTTTTCTTTGTAAATTGAATGTTGCTTTACCTCATCATTACTTATCCAAAAAGAAACAAATGCCTTGAATGTATTTGTTTTAATGGCAAAATTCCATTTTTTCCAGATGTTAAAAGCTAATTCATGAATCCAGCCTTCATTGTGAGCCATGGATGACAAGGCTTCTGTTGGGAAAATAAGTGTCTCGTCCGACTCGGTTTCCACTCTGAATAGTGAAGATTTTGTCTTAGTTTCCAGGCAAGGGGATGAGACACCTTCCACAAATAATGGAAGTGATGATGAAAAGCCAGGACTAAAGGTACAGATGCAGTGAATTTATGAAATGTATTAATTTTGCGTCCTTATATTATCCCTTTGGTAGTTTTTCAATTGAGGCTCAACAACTGCCTCAGTAACACAGTTCTTCACCAACCTGACCCATATCCTTAATACAGATCTTTTAACTTGCATCACCTTAGGCTCACTCTGCTTTGTTATGAGGATTTGTATAGCGTGCTTATCATGCAAGGTGTATCCAGGACCTGAATCAAAAGTCAATAATAGAACATTCTGTCGCAGTGAGTGCCATCCCTAGAAATACATTTTCGGGGTGACCTACATTGAGCCACAAAAAAAAACAAACATGGTAGAGCCATCAACAAATGCTGTCTAGAGATATTATTCAGTGGTTGTCACCACATTTTAGTTATAGTTAAATAAGAGTTTCCATAGGAAGATCATTTTTTGTTTTGCTAATGACTTTGGTGTAAATCCATTCAGCTGTTGACAAATGTGCATTTAAAGAGGCTTGGGGTGGTCATGAAGGGGTTAAAAATTATGCGACATCTTGACAGTTGGTCCAGCAGTACTGCTTAAAAAAATAAGATAAGGGCCTCTGATTTGCCAAGAGATTTTTTTTTTTTACTGCTGGCCATTTCGTTCCCTCAGGATCAACCGCTCTGATTGCCTGCTTCAACTTGACAAACCTTTTTAGAACCACCATTTTAGGACACAGGGGCTCACTACCAGTGTCATGAACTAGTGTAAAACAAAGTAGTAAAAAATTGTGGGTTGTTAAGTGAGTAATCTCATTAAGGTGAACAAAATCTTTTTCCATGTGTAGCGTGGTGAATTAACTCACATCCATAAACCTTGTAGGTAGTGTCACAGTAATTGTATTGATGACATCATGATGTAATTTACCGTAAGTGATAATATGTGAGATGGCAGGGCATAAATTATAGTTAGCTTGGTGAACTATAATTTGTAAATGTCATTTTTTTTGTTTTTTAAATATTAGTTTTTTGTTAGCTCAACACCTAACTGTAATATCAATTTAACCTTTATTTTTCAGTGACTCTAGATCTAGGTAGATAGATCTACAGCTATTGACAGGTATGTACATGTTAGTTTAAAATGTTTCCATATGACTTTGTATGTATATATCTATAGATGCATAGTTGGATTTAGATATGCACACATACTTACAAAGACCAGTGTAAACATTTTAAGCAAACAAAACTGGTTTAGAATGAGATACTTGGACAAGTTAATGTGACTGGTGAGGTGTTGTTTTTTCTGTGTGCCTTCTGGCAGCAGCTGTGATGCTAATGCACAAAATGGGGTCAGGACACAAATTGCTGGGGGCCTGAACCCAATCTGGCCCCCTTCTAGACACTCCATAACTTAGACACCATAATAACGCAGCAGAGGTAGTATGGTTGTACATCATCCTGTCAGTGTGTTCCAGTTTGCTTTGTTAGCATAATTGCAGGCTGTTATGCATTTATGCTAAGAATAAGAGCATGATATAAAGCAAGAATTTAGCTAAAATTAGATTAAAACATCAAAAAGCTATGCATACATTTCGTGATATTATTACTTCAAGGTCATATGTACCTCAAGCCTAAAACAACGTCCCGCTTATCTAAAAACCTGAAACAGCCATTAATGATTAGTGCTCTTATACATGCAGTGTGCTAATTATTTTAGATCTGAAAATATCACTAACCTAAAGCATGGCAGCCAGTTATGGCCTTCTCAACATAAACAGTGCTCAAGTAAAATTAAATTGCTTCAATAACAAATTTTGGCAACCTTATTAGTAGGGGCCTTTTAAGCACGATTAGATTGCATCAGAGTCTGTCAAGATGAAATTCCTCACACAGTTTGGGTAAATAAAATGTTCTATGGCATGTGTGGCGGTAGACGCACGTGTTCTGCATACTCCTGCCATCTAGTGTTGGGTCCAGGGCGGTGCTTGTGTTTTTTATTTTTTTTATTTCTTTTTTTCTTTTTTGTAATTTTTTTAAAAATTTTACTTCAAAGAAGTCTTTCGAGTCATGGGATCGAGTGACTCCTCCTCTCTGTGATATTCCGTGTGGACATCGACTCCTTTGTTAGATTGCTTTTCTCTCCGCCGTCTGGTTCGGACTTGTGTGCCTTCGCTCAGTCTATATACTTGCTTCAGTTTGGTTTCTTTTTTGCAACCTAGTCTCACTTCAATGGTATTATCATCATTTGAGCTTTCCTTATCTTAGGCGCTCATGTCAGTTCAGGTTTTGACTGCCTGCCCTTCAGGCACCAGAACCCGCTATGGGCCTACCTACCACATGGCACTGACTTGGAATGATTCCTTGATGTAAAGGACTCCGTTCCACTTCTGTCCTCTTTGCCACGCCAAGTTTCCGCACGAACAGTAAGGAAATATCAAGATATTTGTTTTATATACAAACATTCTTGCAATGTGGCTAACTGAGGTTTGTGCCCATGACTAGTGGTCACCCAGGGAAACCTGCCGACTGCACATGGTTTTTAAAGTCCGACACTGGACCTGGGGGGCAGAGCTGGTGGGGCAGGAAAGGGGGAGGGATGTCGGGGCAGGAGATGCTCTCCGCTCACAATGACTGCAGACCAACCAGTCAGGCATTCTCTTTATAATACATTTAGATATCATTTCTGTGGAGAAACAAAATAGTTTAACATTTTTAAAAAAAATCGTGTGGGCTGTTACTTCATCAGTACTTACTGCTTCTTGCATCTCACATCGGAAGACATTAATTCTGAAGAGTTCAGTGTTGTAATGGCTTTCCGTAAAAGCAAAACAGTCACTCTCTGGTGTCCCATCATGACCTCTAACACAGAAAATAATTTCGTAGATTGAATATCTTGCAATTTCTCTGGGGGGGTTGTGTATTTATAAGTCTGGAAAATAAAAAACAACAAACCCTTTAAAATTTGGAACGCCTATCATACATCGTGCATTTATTCTCTTCTTGCCTTTTTCTAGTCGTTAGGTTGTGATCCTAATGGCTAAAGGTAAATTAAATGGGCAAATTAAAATAAAACTCTCAATGTTATGACATGCACTTGTATTATTAGTGGTATGTAAAGGTCTACAAGTGCAGAACAAAGTAATCCATGTAAAATAGGTCCAATAAAATCTAATTCACATTTGCTCTGTATAGGCATCAGGTTACCGCCACTTACTGATGATCAAGATATATACCAAGTAGAGTAGACCTCTTTTGCGACATGCGGTGCTGTAGATTCACATACTTTGCATAAGTCCGCTGTCTAGTGCTGGGTCCGTAGAGTTACAAATTGTTTGTTCGAATAATTTTTTTGAGTCACAGGATCGAGTGACTCCTCCTCTGTGATATTGCACATGGGCATCGACTCCTTTGTTAGATTGTTTTCTCTCTGCTGTCTGGTTCGGATGTGTGTGCCGTTGCTCCGTATATATACCTGCTTCAGTTTGGTTTCTTTTTTGCAACGCAGTCTCACTTCAACGGTATTATCATTTGCGCTTTCCTCATCTTAGTGCTCACATCAGCTCATGTTCAGACTGCCCACCCTTTGGGGCACCAGAGCCTGCCTCTGGCCTAACTTCCACGTGGCCCTGACTGGAATCATTCCCTGATGGAAAGGTCTCTATTCCTGTCCTAGGTGCCATGCCAAGTTTCCGCACACCGACCAACCACCTTATGTGCAACCTTTGCCTCTCTCTCTAGATCATTGCAAGGCTGACTGAGACACCTGTAAGTCCTTTTGCTCTAAGGAGCCTATTTGGGACCGAAGAACTGGAGATGGCCTTGAAGACGTTGGACTCTACCCTGGACATGTTCGGTCAGAAGCATGCTCAGGAGGAACCTGTGCAGGAGAAGGAGGCCTTCTCCTCCATACAGGACTGCTCCAATTCGGATGTCAAATCCAATTTCAAAAGTCACAATCACCTCTGCCCAGCGTGTGAGTACTCTGGCCCTTCCTGCCCTGCTGAAGACTTTCCACCTAATTGTTGAGGTCACCAGTCCGCCACTGCCACCAAGCTATGGTCTGCACCAAAAAATGTCTCTGGATGGCCCGCCCTCTGGCTCGGCACCGAAAAGTCAATAAGACCAAAGCCACCTCCTTGGCTTTGACCTCCATTTCTCCAGACAAAAAGATTGTTTCTGTTTTGAGCCGAACCTCGGGACCGAGCGCACATCAGCCCATACTTTGGCACTGAAAAGTGTGGCACAGAAAATCCCGGACCCAAAGACTTCGGAATCAAGAGACCCTGGTCAGCCTTCCACCAGCCCATAGCCGGTCTAGCTGATTCTAGAGACAATAGATGCTCACCAGTGTAGACTCTAGATACAAGAGGGCAAAGGTCGGATTATTACCACTCCTTCCTCTCCGCTATTCCCTAAACGTGAACGGTCTTTATTATAGTCTTTGGATGACCCTGTCCCTCCTAAGAGGAGAACAAAGGACCAGGCTACAATCCCTCCCCGCAAGCCTCCTCTCCTCCTCCATCTTCACCTCCCTTCCCTCCACACTCGCCTACATCACCCATCCAAGGGGATGACACGTCTGGGTTCTTCACGTTCCCTACCAGGGCTTTAGGGGTCATCAGTATTGGCACTGACCCTTGGAATGCCTGTGATAGTGATCCTATTTTTTCAAAGGACCCTGACCTCTACCCTGCACGCCCCTCACCACGTGAGTACGCTACCTCTTACAAGCAAGTGGTTGCTCGAGCAGCTGCATTTCACGTCAAGCAGCATATGGATCCTATAGAGCAGGATTTCTTGTTAGATACTCTTACCACCACTCACAGGTAGACCCAATATCGTCCTGTGCACCCTGGCATGCTTTGACTTGCAGAGGACATCTTCATGGAGCCTGTCCATTCCAGAGTTATCATGCCACGGGTGGACTAAAAGTATAAGGCGCCTCCTTCTGACATGCTTTACATCAGGGCACAAGTTCCACCCGATTCCATTGTTGCAACTACAGCTCGTAAACAAGCTAATAGTCAGTCCACTGGGTATTCTCCTCCCCCACACAAGGAGATTATGAAAATAGATGCTATTTAGAAAAGAGTGGCAGTGCAATCTGAAAACCATTGGCATATAGCCATTTCTCAAGTCCTAATAGCCCGGAACAACCAGGCTTATTGGGACGAAATGGAGGAGTTCCTCCAATACTTGCCTGATAAGCATCGTAAGAGGGGAACAACAGATTGTTGCTGAGGGTCAAACTATCTCCAACAATTCCATCAGGTGCACCCTAGATGTGCTGACAGAGCAGCTTGCGGCGTAAACACCAGTGTCATTCTCACACGTCATGTATGGCTAAGTTGCTCAGGGCTCAAACCTTAAGTCCAGCAGGCGGTCCTCAACCTGCCCTTTGACAAGGAGCACCTGTTTGGGTCACAGGTAGACACCACCTTAGAGAAGCTCAAAAAAGGTCACACACTCACACTCCAACATGGTTAATGTCTGGAGCTCATCACCACTCCTCCCAATATGTCCCCTCTCACTCTGAGGCTGTCTCAGGAACACTTAACCCATCTCAAACAGGAGGTCCAAGCCTTACTTCTCAAGGGGGCCATAGAGCCAATTCAGCCACAGCATCAAGGGACAGGAGTATTATCCCTCTACTTCCTGATTCCCGAAAAGGACTGCTCTCTCAGACCTACATTAGACCTTCAGCCCCTGAACGAATACATCCTTTCAGAACACTTCCAGATGGTCACCCTTCTGGATGTCATCCTGCTCCTACAGTAAGGCGACTGTATGCGAGCTCTAGAACTAAAGGATACCCACTTTCACATTAACCATTCACATCACATTCGCAGACTACACGTGTCCCTTCAGCAGTGTCTGTCTAGTCAGTGGTCTCAGTCGTAGGGTCACCTGGAAGATCTAGTGTTAGACTGCCAGACTCTGTTCTCCTCAATGGTGGGACACCAACACCTCTTGAAAGAGTGGCCTTTTCTGGATCCCGTACCTGAATACACACTGACCAGACGCATCACTCACAGGTCGGGGTGCTCACATCCAAGATCTGACAATACAGGCCCTCCGGGATGCCAACCTCCAGTTCCTACACATCAATTACCTGGAGCTTCAAGCGGTATTCCTAGCACTGAAAGCCTTCCTACCCCGTCTGTCTCACAAGATTGTTTTAGTCCATCCGGACAACATGACAACCATATATTAGTTACAGAAGCATGGTGTGTTGGGTGGGGGAGAGGAAACTGTCTTCTCAACTCCCTCAGACCATATGGAAGTGGGCTCTTCACCACCACATTCACCTGGTGGCGGAGTATCTCCCCTGGACGGACAACTACTTTGTAGACCTGCTCAGCAGGATGCAACAAGTCCACGAGTGGGAACTCCACCCACAAGTCCTTCAGTTGTGGGGTACACCTCATATAGACCGGTTTGCCACAGCAGAATCGCAAAAAAAGGCCAAACCTCGCCTCCAGGTATCCACACCCTCTATCCAAGGGCAACGCTGTATGGATTACTTAGTCAGGAATATTTACTTACTCATTCCTTTTCTGGTTCGTAGGATCAAACAAACATCTCATCATGATCCTTGTGGCCTCCACATGGGCACGCAAATCCTGGTTCACCACGCTACTAGATCTCTCAGTAGTCCCACACTAGAGACTCCCCAACAGGCTGCACCTTCCCACCCAGAATTGAGGACAGATCAGGCATCCAGACCCCAAAGTCACTCAACCTTGCAAAATGGCTCCTAAGGTCAGAGTTTAGCTACTTGGGCTTGCCTACAGAGTATATGGACATTCATAAGGAACCCCACAAACCCACTACTAGAATGTTTCGCTTGAAAAAGGAAACGTTTTTTGTTTGCTGCTGCCAACCTAAGCACATTGACTCTATCAAAGCCGCAGTTCTAGACATTATCAGCTCCACTTGCAGAGAGTAAACTTAGTCTACAGTTCTATTAAGTCACATCTCGTAGTCATAGACGTGTATATACAGAACAGACAACATGTTTCCCTGTTCAGAATCCCAGGTTCGATGGCATCTGTTGCTGCAGATACACATGTTGTGCACAGTCCGCCATCTGGTGTTGGGTCGGAGTGTTACAAGTTGTTTTTCTTCGAAGAAGTCTTTCGAGTCACGAGACCGAGGGACTCCTCCTTTTTGCTTCCATTGCGCATGGGCGTCGGCTCCATCTTAGATTGTTTTTTTTTTCCGCCCTCGGGTTCGGACGTGTTCCTTTTCGCTCCGGGTTTCGGGACGGAAAGATAGTCAAAACTTCTAAAAATTACGTCGGTATTGTTTCGCTCGGGATAGTTAGAATGGACACCGAATCGTGAAGAGCTCCGGTAGCCCTTCGGGGTAATTTTGATCCCCTGTCGGGGCCTGGTCGGCCCGACCGCGTGTAACATCGACACTGATGGAATGGACCCCATTCCGATTCTGTCCTAAATGCCACAATAAATATCCATATACGGACCAACATTTGGTCTGTAACTTGTGCCTGTCACCCGAGCACAAGGAAGAAACTTGTGAGGCCTGTCGTGCGTTCCGGTCCCGAAAAACGCTCCGTGACCGTCGAGCCAGAAGACTACAGATGGCGTCCACGCCGACAGAACACCGAGAGTTCGAGGAACAAGGAGAAGAGGAGGAAGCCTTCTCCATCCATGAAACGGACTCAGATGAATTCAACGTCGGCGAAACTGTGAGTAAGACGTCGAAAAGCACACAGCACAATAAAATAGACAAGGCCCAGGGGACGCCACTGCCAACTGGCCATGGCTCAACCCATAAAGGTGACCGTCTATCGGCACCGAAAAAGGCCGAACCGGTGCCCAGATCGTCCGACTCGGGTCGAGACACAGGCACGCAACATTCTCAGGACCGAGAAAGTGTTGCCGAAAAAGATCGACGCCGAGAAGGCGGAGCCGACGCTGCTCGACGCAGAGACAGCGGCACCGAGGATGATCGACGCCGAGAAGGCTCGACTCCGAAAAAGAAGAGATTCGCCTCGGAGCCGAAAACAAAAAAGGACACAGTTTTGGTGCCAAAACAATCGGCAACCGAAACCACTACCGGCTCATATTCAGAGGAACATTCATTGTCCTCTCAAATGCGTAAACACAGGTTTGAAGAGGAGCTACAGACTACTGATGTAGACCATACACAAAAGAGGATCTTCATCCAGAGTGGAACGGGGAAGATTAGCACTCTTCCACCAATCAAGAGAAAAAGGAGACTAGAGTTCCAAACTGAACAACTAACACCACAAGCAAAGGTGGCAAAGAAAGCAACTCTGCCACCCTCTCCTCCACCTGTAACTCAAATATCACCGGCACAAACTCCGTCACATTCACCGGCTCACACCACCATGAGCCAAGATGACCAAGATGCTTGGGACCTATACGACGCACCAGTGTCAGACAATAGCCCAGAGTCATACCCTACCAAGCCATCACCACCCGAGGACAGCACAGCGTATGCGCAGGTGGTAGCTAGGGCAGCAGAATTCCACAACGTGTCGTTACACACAGAACCTGTCGAGGATGGCTTCCTTTTTAACACCCTCTCCTCCACCCATAGCAACTACCAAAGCCTGCCTATGCTTCCGGGAATGCTAAGGCACGCGAAGCAAATCTTCAAAGACCCCGTCAAGAGTAGAGCAATCACTCCAAGGGTAGAGAAGAAATATAAAGCACCTCCCACAGACCCTGCTTTTATCACCTCTCAACTGCCACCAGACTCAGTCGTGGTAGGAGCAGCTCGCAAACGAGCCAATTCACACACATCGGGCGATGCACCACCCCCGGATAAGGAAAGCCGAAAATTCGACGCAGCTGGGAAAAGAGTCGCTGTACAAGCTGCCAGCCAGTGGCGCATCGCCAACTCTCAGGCGCTCCTAGCGCGCTATGACAGAGCCCATTGGGATGAGATGCAGCATCTCATCGAGCATCTACCCAAGGAATTTCAGAAGCGGGCAAAACAAGTGGTTGAGGAGGGACAAAACATCTCCAATAACCAAATACGCTCCTCTATGGATGCAGCGGACACAGCTGCAAGAACAATAAACACTGCAGTTACCATCAGACGGCACGCATGGTTGCGCACATCTGGCTTTAAGCCAGAAATACAGCAAGCAGTACTCAATATGCCGTTCAACGAACAACAATTGTTCGGACCAGAGGTTGACACGGCGATTGAGAAGCTGAAAAAGGACACTGACACAGCCAAGGCCATGGGCGCGCTCTAAGCCCCGCAGAGCAGAGGCACTTTCGGCACCTTCCGTAAAACAACATTCAGAGGAGGGTTTCGGGGTCAGGCCACACAAGCCAGCACCTCACAATCAACACCGTCTACCTACCAGGGACAGTACCAAAGGGGAGGTTTTCGGGGCCAGTACAGAGGAGGACAATTCCTGAGAAACCGGGGGAAATTTCAAAGCCCCAAAACCCCAACAACCAAACAGTGACTTACAGGTCACTCAACCCCTCCACATAACACCAGTGGAGGGAAGACTAAGTCAGTTTTATCAATCATGGGTGAATATAACAACAGACACTTGGGTCTTAGCAATTATCCAACATGGTTATTGCATAGAATTTCTACAGATCCCTCCAAATATCCCACCCAAAACACAAAAAATGTCAAAACAGCATTTAGACCTCCTAGAAATAGAAGTTCAAGCACTACTGCAAAAAGAAGCAATAGAACTGGTACCATGTACAGAAATAAACACAGGAGTCTATTCACTGTATTTTCTAATACCTAAAAAGGACAAAACACTGAGGCCAATCTTAGATCTCAGAATACTAAACACCTACATCAAATCAGACCACTTTCACATGGTCACGCTACAAGAAGTGTTACCACTGCTAAAGCAACAAGATTACATGACAACCTTAGATCTCAAAGACGCGTATTTCCACATACCGATACATCCTTCGCACAGGAAATACCTAAGGTTTGTATTCAAGGGGATACACTATCAATTCAAAGTCTTACCGTTCGGTATAACAACCGCACCAAGGGTGTTTACCAAATGCCTAGCAGTAGTAGCCGCACACATCAGAAGGCAGCAAATACACGTATTCCCGTATCTAGACGATTGGCTAATCAAGACCAACTCGCTAACAAAGTGTTCACAACACACAGAGTATGTCATACAAACCCTCTACAAATTCGGGTTCTCCCTCAACTACACAAAATCAAACAATGTGCCGTGCAAAATACAGCACTACTTAGGAGCGGTAATCAACACAACAAAAGGATTAGCCACTCCGAGTCCACAAAGGGTTCAAAATTTTCACAAGGTCATACAGGCCATGTATCCAACACTAAAAATACAGGCAAAAGTGGTTTTAAAACTCCTAGGCATGATGTCCTCCTGCATAGCCATTGTCCCAAACGCAAGACTGCACATGAGGCCCTTACAACAGTGCCTAGCATCACAATGGTCACATGCACAGGGTCACCTTCTAGATCTGGTGTTGATAGACCGCCAAACATACATCTCGCTTCTATGGTGGAACAGTACAAATTTAAACAAAGGGCGGCCGTTCCAAGACCCAGTGCCACAATACGTAATAACAACAGATGCTTCCATGACAGGGTGGGGAGCACACCTCGATCACCACAGCATCCAAGGACAATGGGACGTACATCAAACAAAACTGCATATAAATCACCTCGAATTACTAGCAGTATTCCTGGCGCTAAAAGCATTTCAACCCATCATAACCCACAAATACGTTCTTGTCAAAACAGATAACATGACAACAATGTATTACCTAAACAAGCAAGGGGGAACACACTCGACACAGCTATGTCTCCTAGCACAAAAGATATGGCAATGGGCAATTCACAACCACATTCGCCTAATAGCACAGTTTATTCCAGGGATCCAAAATCAACTAGCAGACAATCTCTCTCGAGATCACCAACAGGTCCACGAATGGGAGATTCACCCCCAAATCCTAAACACTTACTTCAAAATTTGGGGTACACCGCAAATAGACCTATTTGCCACAAAGGAGAACGCAAAATGCCGAGACTTCGCATCCAGGTACCCACACAGACAGTCTCAAGGCAATGCCCTATGGATGAACTGGTCAGGGATATTTGCATACGCTTTTCCCCCTCTCCCTCTCCTTCCATATCTAGTAAACAAATTGAGTCAAAACAAACTCAAACTCATATTAATAGCACCAACATGGGCAAGACAACCTTGGTACACAACACTACTAGACCTGTCCGTAGTACCACACGTCAAGTTACCCAACAGGCCAGATCTGTTAACACAACACAAACAGCAGATCAGGCATCCAAACCCAGCATCGCTCAATCTAGCAATCTGGCTCCTGAAATCCTAGAATTCGGACATTTAAACCTCACTCAAGAATGTATGGAAGTCATAAAACAAGCTAGAAGGCCATCCACTAGACACTGCTATGCAAGCAAATGGAAAAGGTTTGTTTGCTACTGCCATAATAATCAAGTTCATCCATTACACGCATCCCCAAAAGATGTAGTGGGATACTTACTACACTTACAAAAGTCAAATCTAGCCTTCTCTTCCATAAAAATACACCTGGCAGCAATATCTGCATATCTGCAGATTACTCATTCAACTTCACTGTTTAGGATACCCGTCATTAAAGCATTTATGGAGGGCCTAAGAAGAATAATACCACCAAGAACACCACCAGTTCCTTCGTGGAACCTTACCATCGTCTTGACAAGACTCATGGGACCACCTTTTGAACCCATGCATTCTTGTGAAATACAATTCTTAACCTGGAAAGTTGCATTTCTCATTGCCATCACATCTCTAAGAAGAGTAAGTGAACTTCAGGCATTTACAATACAAGAACCTTTTATCCAAATACACAAAAATAAGGTTGTACTAAGAACCAATCCTAAATTCCTACCAAAGGTTATTTCACTGTTCCACTTAAATCAAACGGTAGAGTTACCAGTGTTCTTCCCACAGCCAGACTCAGTAGCTGAAAGAGCACTACATACATTAGATGTCAAAAGAGCACTAATGTACTACATCGACAGAACAAAGGAGGTTAGGAAAACAAAGCAACTGTTTATTGCATTTCAAAAACCTCATACAGGAAACCCAATATCAAAACAAGGTATAGCCAGATGGATAGTTAAATGCATCCAAACCTGCTATCTTAAAGCAAAGAGACAACTGCCCATTACACCAAGGGCACACTCAACCAGGAAAAAAGGCGCTACCATGGCATTCCTAGGAAATATTCCAATGCACGAAATATGTAAGGCAGCCACATGGTCCACGCCTCACACATTTACTAAACACTACTGTGTAGACGTGCTATCCGCACAACAGGCCACAGTAGGTCAAGCCGTACTGAGAACTTTGTTTCAGACTACTTCCACTCCTACAGGCTGAGCCACCACTTTTGGGGAGATAACTGCTTACTAGTCTATGCACAACATGTGTATCTGCAGCAACAGATGCCATCGAACTGAAAATGTCACTTACCCAGTGTACATCTGTTCGTGGCATTGGTCGCTGCAGATTCACATGTGCCCACCCGCCTCCCCGGGAGCCTGTAGCCGTCGGAAGTTATCTTCAACATCTGTATATATATATATATATATATATATATATATATATATATATATATATATATATTACTTAACCTTAATTTGTACATACTTATTCATTCCATTGCATGGGCACTATTACTAACACACACAACTACTACCTCACCCTCTGCGGGGAAAACAATCTAAGATGGAACCGACGCCCATGCACAATGGAAGCAAAGAGGAGGAGTCCCTCGGTCTCGTGACTCGAAAGACTTCTTCGAAGAAAAACAACTTGTAACACTCCGACCCAACACCAGATGGCGGACTGTGCACAACATGTGAATCTGCAGCGACCAATCCCACGAACAGATGTACACTGGGTAAGTGACATTTTCATTATTAAGGCTTTCATGGAAGATCTTAAACGTGTTATTCCACCTAGGGTACCCCTTGCACCATCGTGGTACCTCAACATTGTACTTACCAGACAGTGACAGAACAATAGCACCTGCGGTGCGGGGGTGGCAGAGCTCTAGGGGCCCCCCCAACCCTCCTCCTCAGCACAGTGCACTGGCCTGAGAGCTCCTGACTGAGTCGGGGGCTCCATGTACTTTGCAGGGGGGACCCCTTAAGTTTTGTCACACCACTGTTACTAGACTCATGGATCCACCTTTTGAACCACTACATTTATGTCCACTTTAGTCCTCTCGTGGAGAGTGCCCTATAGTTGCCATCACTTCACTAAGGCAGGTGAAGCACTGACCTTGGAAGAACCTTTCTTCCAAATTCATAGGGATAAAGTAGTTTATCACACTAATTCCAACTGGTTTCCCAGTTTCACATTAACCAGTCCATTGAACTTACCAGTCTTCTTCCCACAGCCAGACTGTTGTAGAAAGAAGCCTTCACACCTTTGATGTAACAATAGCACTAATGTTCCCTATTGACAGAACCAAAGAGTTTGTGAAAACAGAGCAACTATTTCTAGCTTTTCACCACCTCATAAAGGCAGCCCAATGTCCAAATCTTGCAAAGCCAGATGGATAGTCAAGTGTATACAGAAGTGTTATGCTAAGGCTAAGACGCCTTTGTCTGTTACCCCTGGAGTACACTCTATTAGGAAAATGGGTGCTACGGTTGCTTTTTCTAAGTAACATTCCTTTAACTGACATTTGTAAGGCAGCTACATGGTCCACACCACACTTTTTTCATAAAACACTACTGTCTGGATGAGCTATCGCACAAGTAGGCCAATGTAGGTCAGGCTGTGCTAGGTTCATTTTTTCCAATCCACGGCAACTCCTACAGGCTAGCCATTGCTTCTAAGGAGGGACTGCTTTACAGTCTATGCAGAGCATGTGTCCACAGCCACACATGTCGTAGAGCGGAAAATGTTACTTACCCATTAAGCATCTGTTTGTGGCATGTAGTGCTGTAGAATCTAACAAAGGAGTCGATGCCCATGTGCAATATCATCGAGAGGAGGAGTTATTCGGTCCCATGACTTGAAAGACTTCTTCGAAGAAACACCACTTACGCCCCAACACTAGATGGCAGGAGTATGCAGAGCATGTGAATCTATAGCACTAATGCCATGAAAAGATGCTTTCAGGGTAAGTAACCTTTTCATTTCTCAGTTTTTGCAAGCCTGGGGAAATCATGACGGTATGAGAAAATGACTGTAAATTTTTCAAACAAATTTATATTGAGTTTCTTTGATACACATCAATATATCAGCAGTAGCAAAATATCAACAACACCCCCCTCCCCCTATACGGTTACACCCTGCCCCACTTCCATTAAAATGATGCCACTCCTGCTAAATATGGTAACTCATTTATGCATGGTTCAACTGTTATCCTCACACAATAAGCTGAATTGTACCGAACAGTTGATGTCCAGCATCATTTCTCTCCTAGTGTTCTAATAGTCCACTTCTTTTCCTCTAGGATGTGTAGCACTCTGTCTTTTAGGGCAAAGCAGTTCCTTAGTTTTTGCTTGGACATTGCAGAAACCATGCTCCATCGCTTTCAAAACTCCTTTTTCTTGTGAGCGGTCTCATCTTTCCCATACAAAAAAATCCACCAAATCTTAGCCATCCACAACTCCTGTTGGTATTACCACCAACACCCACAGCCCCAATATTACTTGTTTCGCCACCACAAATACAAAGGAAATAATTTTGCGTGAAGGAGGGGGCGGTAGGATTGACACAACTTCCTCTGCTATGCTTCAACCTTAAATCATCTGTGGGCATTCTGCCATATGGTAACCAGATATTTTTTCGATGGCATTAAGCACACATTCACAAAATGGGTGCAGTTTTATACATGTCCACATCATACACATTAGCATACCAGTTTCTTCCCATCCCCTCCAGCATATAAATTCATGAGGTGTCCTGTTCGTCCAAGTTTACGTTAGTTTTCCATGGTAGGCCCAGGCAGCTGATCTATACGTGCTCCTAAGATCCAAACAAATTGAGAACCTCTCTAACGACAGAAAAGATTTTCTCATTTCGAAAGGATCCTCCACACCCAGCTCCACGACAGTCACAAGATCTGTGCAACCAGATCTCCTGTTTACTTAGCAACAGATTCAGCATCATATACTACCTTTGCTCCCTGTCCAGATTTACATACCCGTGCCAACCTTGTACATCTTCAACCCGGCAAGACAAACACTTTGGAAACTGCAGTAACCTACTGGCCCACCATCACAATGCCCTACGTGCACATTTGGGAGCCCTGTCGGCCAAAGCCCACCCTTCACCAGTGGGTTGACCCTCCCCACTTAGTTCTCCCCATCTGCGCTGAATTCTCTGATACTCCCTGACCAGCCCTGATCCTTTCCGAATGCCTGGAAACCCGCAGCCACACTACTGCTTCAGAAGGAACCATCTGCAGATTCCTAATCACTGCCCCAAGACCCACCCTCATTACCGCCAGCGATTATGTCCAAATGATCATGGACAGAGGAGAGACAGGAGCACTCGTCCTACTCGACCGCTCCAGTGCAGTCAAGATGGTCACCCAACCCCACCTGATCCAAGGCTTCCACAAAACTAAATCATATATACCCGCCCTCTGATACATCCTTCCTCCCTAGGCTTACCCGGTTAGTTGGGTGAAGTCCAACCGTCTGAAGATCAGTACTGACAAGACTGAGGTGGTATCCTCATGAAACACACCTCGCTGTGGACCGCAGCCTTGTGTCCAACCGAACTAGGACCTGCAGCTTCCCCGTTTAAGCAAGCCAGCAACCTAGGAAAAGTGGTAAACAATGAACTCTTGATGACCAACCAGATCAATTTGCCTCCTCCTGTTTCCACGCCCTCAAGCACCACTGAAACCTTCTGAGGACGCCTGCTTAACACTCTTGGAACCATCACACAAGCCCTGGTCACCAGCAAGCTGGACTACAGGAATGCACTTTTTTTGCATCTCTACACATTTCACCAAGAGTTCAAATTATCAAATGCAGCAGTCAGGCACCCGTTAGAATTCCAACCCCGCTCCCACATGTCCATACATCTCACTCAAAGACTTCTACTGGCTTCCATTCCACAAGATCACACTCTCCAAGCTCCTCGCACACGTGCAAAACCTTGCAGAATCAAGGCCAGGATACCTGGACAGCCAGATCAGCTTCCACATCTCTACAATTACACATTCCCTGGTCCGTCTCCTATTCACCTACATTCCCTAGATATTGGAGCCACCAGCTCAGTCTTTGATTTTTGCAAAAAAAACTATAAAAAAAACTGAAAACCTGCCTCTGAAAACTGTAAACCTCGCCAGGTCTGCACCATCCTTGTGGTGCCAAAACACTCTCCCAGGTGATGTGTGCCATTCAGATACCCATAACATAGCTGAAATAGAGCTACGTCCGTATTCAGAACGAATAACTCTATTATAATACTGCAGCATTTGACTAGGCTAATTAGTCTTCTGACATAAGTTGTGGTTGATAGCGTTATGTCCTGTTGTATGATTTAGGTTCAGTTGCAGTTCGGGGGTGGAGGAGGGGTCAGTTGCCTGGTACCTGCATCTCTTCACATCAGGTATGCAGACAGCGACTTGGAAATTGGTTCTTCCCATCCCCAAACAACTTGTCTCATAAACTCTCCCTCCGAACCTCTCCTCACCACAACACCATACACTAACAACAAATGCAAGTCCAACCATTCAGTTGGAAAAATAATAAAGGATATTGAGACGGGGTGCCTCTGTTGGACACCTCTGAAGTGTACTCTGCTGAAGGCCATCTGTTGATTTCTAGAAATAAGTGGCTATGAATCCTACATGGTTGTTGCGACTAACCTGTCTTGATCAGTATGGTGTTTCAGATTGCAGCCAACGTTCCTGTGTTCTCTGCAGGTGTTAAATCAGGTCTCTTGCAAGTTGTGGATATTAGCTCTTTGGAGGTATTTCAATGCCGCTCTGGGTCCTGTCAGTATTTTCCCCTTTCTTATAGGTCCTTTGCCGCTTCATGCTTTTCCATTCTGGGCTTTTAGAACACGAGTGCTAGTTGGTGTAAGCCGTCCAAATTGCTTTTAGCCAGGTTTATTTCTAAACGTAACCATACTTCTTTAACCACCATTGTCTTCCTTGCCAATCAAAATTGATCTTGAAAGGGTGACCTCAGACTCCCCCCACCCCTCCGCCCCACAGCCCTTTCCCATGTGGAATTTATGATCTGCCCTTATGAACTGCCCCCAAGTGAGAATTTCTTTCTTCATTCTGAGGGTAGTTGGTCAGTAGACTGGCCAAAAAGACCTAGAGGTTAAAATTTCCTATGGCAATCCATGTTTAGAATTTTTTTAAACATGATTGGATTCCATGGTAAGATTAAAAATAGAAACGGGATTCCATGGGCACTATTAGTTATGGAGTCCTAAGCAGTCACCATGTTTATTGCCTCCAATGGCCCCGAAAGGTCAGTTGCATTCGTTGGGACCTCACAAAAAAGCCCTAATCTAATCTTGTGAATTTCAGTAATCTCACATGAAAGTTCAGGTATGGACTGGTACACAGAGGTGAAATCAAAGCTTGGCCTACATGTGAGGAAAAATATATCTTCATACGGCAACACCAAAATCTGCTTTCCAATAAACCATGACTTCTCCCAGAAAGGGGAATATTTTCTACAGAATTTCAGTGTGTTTAAGAAATTTCTAACCCAGGTTTGCAATAGGTAATTTTAACCACCTGATGTCTTTTGCCCAACTAATTGACTGTCTACCCTCCAAATGAAAAGAGATGCATTTTCACTTGGTGCAGTTCGTTAGACCATATTGACTTCTTATATGTGAGATAAAAGAGCTCCGATTTAAAGAGCTCTGAAAGGACGCCTGACCGGATATTACACCTCCACCCAACGAGAAACAGGCCTAATGATTAAGCATGCCACTTCAGTGGGTGAGTGACTATATCCTAAAAAGGGATGACCCTTAATTAGGGAACATTCCAGGTCATTATTGGAAAGTAGTCTGGTAATCACAAACAACTAATGGTGCTACTTTTGCAGCATGAATATTTTCTAGACTCGCATGCTGTGCATTATTCTGCCATCTGGTGGATGGGTCCAAAATGTTCCACTTTTTTGTAGTCCTGTTTTTTTTTTTTTCTTTTATTTATGACTTTTTTTCTTTTATTTTGTGTGATGGATCCCCTTCTATTTGGGGCTTCCTGTCTGTCACATTGTACACCCTCCCCCGGAAGTTCCCACTCTTGTTCGCCATCTTCTGATTCTCTTTTTTTAAATTTTTTATTTTTTTATTTTTTTATTTGCCTTTGGGTCTGGATGCTTAGCTGAAGTCTCCAAAACAGGGAAGAAAAAAGTTCGGGAGAGGTTTCTTAGAAGTTTGCTTTGGACAAAGTTGAGAGGAGAACATTGAAGAAGAGGTACTGGAGAAGATTCCTAGAGTGAAGGAGATGTTTTTCCTCTACGGGTTCGAGAATGTCCTGGCAGGGGGGCTCCCTGTGCGGCATAATGGGGAAGACTCCATTCTAGTTCCACCCAAGCTGCCACTACAAATTCATGCAAAAGGATCAACACCTAGTTTGCAACCTCTTCCTGCCAATAGATCATCGAATTGGTCACTGAAACGCCTGTGCCCGGTTCAAGCTGAAGATGCGGAGTGCCTGGGAGAAGCAGAGACGGGCACACTACACCATGCAGGGACAAAAAACAACTACATCCCTGAGAGACCTGGGTCTGTCAAGCAATGATGAAAATGTTGCCGACGGTGCAAAGGGAGAAACATCCAATGCTGACCTGAGAATTGTTGAAGTCGAAGCCCAGACTACCAAGAAAGACAATAGAGGTAAAAGACCCACAGCGCCTGAAAAATTGCACGAGTCTCGGAAATTGGACTCGAAGGCAGCAAAGGGAGCCCTACGTTGAGACATTCGCTAACCGAAGGCAGGCCGATACAAAGAATCCCTTGAAAGGGACACCGCAGGAGGAAAGTCTCTCAAAAAGACACCATCGTCAAAAGACTGACAAGGTCAAGACGCTTCAAAATTGAAGCGAGCAAGGTCTGGGGACGAACAAAGAAGCTCGATGACA